>NC_080383.1:77026561-77327539 GCF_014773155.1 Arachis stenosperma
AACCATCACCAGTTGTCTGCCTCAGCAACTCTATATCAATACATACCTCGCCTGGAGCTAGTGAAATCACATCACTGCGTCTACCCAGGGGGCTCAAATTATCTCATTCAAAAATCATCATCATGCAATCGTATCATCAATTCATCTCATCAAGAACAACCCTCAACATCCACCGACACCAACATGAGGGATCTCTTAGTTACAAACACAAGCAATACAGACAGTAATACACAAATAAGGTACAAGTAGATCAAGTAGCACATAATCAGGTAACATAGCATATATGATGTAGAAATCCAAACAAATAGGCAAAAACAAACAATTCAAACATATGCAAATGATGTATACCTGCCCTATGGCTGATGATATATCTGTCGGTTATATAGCAACCCGACACGTCCTGGTAGCTAACCATGGACAGAAACACCCTTGCGGAGCAAGTAGGTTTGAGCTACAACCCCCTTGCTACTACCCGCTCAGCCCAGAGCCAGTGGAACAACCACTACTGCGGCTACTACCCCGGCGGGTGTTTAACAGCTCAAACCTGGAGCGAGTGGATTCACCACTACTGCCGCTACTACCCAGGTGTCACAATCTCTGACCTGGAGCAAGTGGGACGAACCACAACCCTTGCTACTGCACAGGTATCTTAAGCATTAACCCGGAGCAAACGGGACGAACCACAACCCTTGCTACTGCCCAGGTATCTTAAGCATATATTCATTCAATCTCAATTCATATTATCAATCCTCATTGTTATCAATCTCAAACACTAACTGGAGCAAGTGGGACGAACCCCAACCCTTATACTACCCAAGTATCAGAGTTACATTCATTCAAAACTCCATAATTAACTCATTATATCATAAACATCCTTTCCGTCTCATACCCGGAGCAAGTGGACAACGCCACTGCCTACTACCGGGGTTACACATCATATTTCAACATTTTCCATTATTATCCATTCAACACATTCATTCATTAATCATATATGCATTTATACTCAGCCATAATCAATAATGGCTTTGCCGTGACCCGGCAATAACTCAGTCATCCGGCTCATGGTTCAATCAAGAACCAGCCATTTATCAATAGATATAGCCCTTCAGCTCATGGCATACACGGTACTCTACCGTCATCCTCCATATCTCATATAATCATCGTTGATCACCATTGATCATAACTTTCCCCTTGCTTCACTCGCAAGTTACCACATCCCCTAGTTCCTTTCTCATTACTAAGCATATCATAAAGATTTAATACATAAGGGGTGAGATCGGAGGCTTAGAAGTATGAGATTTGGCTTTTAGAGCTCAAAAATCAACTTTGGGATGAAAACAGGCCCACGCGTACGCGCACTCCACGCGCACGCGTGGATGGCCTCAAAAACTCATCGACGCGTAAGCGTCATGCACGCTAACGCGTGGATTGAAAAATAGCCAAGCGACGCGCACGCGTCAACCACGCGTACGCGTGGGTGCTCTCGTGCCCCAGGCACAAAGCTGGCACAGTTCTGGCACAACTTTCTGGAAAATAGCTGGGCATTGGGTGCAGCACAATCGGCGCACCCGCGCACATCACGCGCACGCGTGGATGGCACTTTTTGGAAGAACTGCGCGTACGCGCCAAGTGCGCACACGCGCAAAGGGTCATTCTGCTAAAAGTTTTCTAAGTTAAAAGCTGCAGAATTCACAGATTTAAACCCCAATCTTCCAACGGACATAACTTTCTCATTTTAAATCGTTTTCACCCGTTCTTCGAAACGGCATGAACATCCCGGATCCAATTCATTTCTAAACAGATTGACACAAAACGGAGGTCCGTATGCGCACACGCGCAAAGGGTCATTCTGCTAAAAGTTTTCTAAGTTAAAAGCTGCAGAATTCACAGATTTAAACCCCAATCTTCCAACGGACATAACTTTCTCATTTTAAATCGTTTTTCACCCGTTCTTCGAACGGCATGAACATCCCGGATCCAATTTCATTTCTAAACAGATTTGACACAAAACGGAGGTCCGTAGTCCAAGTTATGTCCCGTCAAAGTATGCCCAAAAACCATATTTTTCATACAAAACCACAAAGTGCCATTTTCAAAACAAGCCATCTCCAACTCTTTTCAAAATCAATCAAAACATGCCAATTTCATCCCTTTTCTTTGGAATCAATCAAAATATATCAAATTCAACATCAAGCCTCCTCAACTCTCACATTGACACTTTATCATAATTCACAAAACCGCCATATAACCATTTTTACCCATTTCAAACAAATGGCTAAATTACAAACACATTAACATGTCATACATCTTTCCTCATCCCAATTTCCAACGATAATATTTCCAATCAATCATCATTACACATAATCAATATTGTACTCACTGTCACATGGTTTCAACCACAAATCAACCTTAATCATTTTCAAGTATATGTCACAACATACATATCTCTTATGCACCATCATGCCATCAAGGCATCAATAATCATGATCACATATATGACCACATAACATACCTCAATCAAAACCAAACATACCTCATCTATACAATTTCACCCAAAATTACCAATTTCCACACTTCTACTCCTCAAACCTCATCATTCAGTAACCAACCCAATCATTCATATATTCATTACCTAAAATCCATCCAATCACTTGTGTCATCATACAATGCACACATCAACTTACCTTCCTTACCTCTTACCGGTCTCCGGCCCAAAATTTACGGCCTCTGGCCCAATTTCACAATTTAAATGCATAAACCACAAATCAATACTCATTACCCAATACATCAAATTTTCAATATACCAAACATACAAGGCCACACAATTCTCAATCCAATCATTAATTTTACATTACATACCACTATGCATATTAGCACCAACCATTTACACAATCCAAACTTAATCCTAGGGGCATCTAGCTAGGAATTCTCATCACACCACGGTACTTAAATGAACTTAAACCGTACCTCTTGTAGCCAAATCAATTGAGCCTCTTCTATGGAAGTCTCCACCAACCCTTAGCTCCAAGTCTCACCAAAGCTCCACAAGCAATACGAACCTCCCAATTGTGCATCAAAATCACCAAATACACTAACATAACCAATATCACATACATACATCAACCTAGGGCTCATAAAGATGATAAATCACAAGGGTTGGAGGGTTTCTTACCTTTACCCACTGAAGTTTGTGATGAATATCACCCATGGCTCATACTAGAGCACTCCTAAACAACCAAAATCACAAGGTTTCCTCAAAACCCAAACCAAATTCGAATTTGAAGAGGAAAATGAAAACTAGGCAGAGGACAGTGAATTACTCACCACAAAACTTAGATAGAATTGTAGAGGATGAGAAGAGCGACGCGTGGCCACAAACGGCTCGTCAATCGGAGCTCCGTAGCTCAAGTTATGGTGATTTGAAGATCAAAGAGAGTTAGGTTTTCTCTCTTCTCTCCTCTCTTCTCTATTTCAGCGCCCCAACCTCTCTTTTAGGGTAAAAATGAGCTGAAATGCTCATAACTAATGTTTATATATGTTGGGTCTTGGGCCCACTTAGGCCCAGTTCACTTATTTTTGTCCGTTGGCCCAATTTTGGACCAAAACCTTTAAGATTAGCGCTCTAAATCGCACTTCAAATATTTCTACCTCCCCTAATTATAATTCCTCATTTCTTAATCCTATTTACTCATAATTAATTTTCTCAGCTGCAGTACCAGACAGGTCTCAGCCGGTACTGCCGGTCAAAATTCCACTGCGCGCTTTTACACAGAAAACTATGTCTTCCGACTCGGAAAAACTCACTGAATCCAAATATCATATTTAAATCATCAAATTTCAATTGCCAAATCTTCCAAGCATATTCTCTCCGATTTAACTTATTATTTAATTAATTTCGGTTAGACCGGGTATTACATTCTACCCCCCTAACAGAAATTTTCGCCCTCGAAAATTCCATCCATCACTACGAGTACGCGAGCGTAGTCTGCCGTTATATCCAACGCATAACAGTTCCAATGTCCTTTTACTCTGCGCGCTTCCGTTGCCGCGCTCTGATTACTCTATCTCTGAGGATCTTGGTCATTCGTTCCTTACTTTTATCGTCTCATCAACTCACACCCTATTAAATCTCAAATCATGTCATCAATAATATTGTCATCATCGTTAATCATAGCCATCATCCCACATCACTATAATCAATCAAAGCTTTCTTCGTTTTTAGAATTCAATGAGTTTGGACTAATAAGCTGACAAATTCTTAAGAATCCGCTTTCCTCTAATAATCTATAAAAGCATTCGAGACACATCTCTTGTGTTAAGGTTACTCATAAAAAAATCATCCTCAAAACCATAACCAATGCTCCTTCAAATTCTTGGGAAAAAATTTCAACAGTACCTCCCCTAAAATTGAAGTTTACCACCCATCACGGGTCCCCTCAAACCAATCTCAGTACCGCATCAACATTCCAATTTAGTGGTTTTTACATTCGCCTTTCGAAACCAATCATTATAAATCTCAATCTAATTCCAAGGTCACTATGACCAAACATCATGGTACACATCTCTCAAACACGACAACTTGCACTCTCTCATCATCTAAATCTAATTATGCATCAATGATAATTTCTACATCCGTTTCAGAACCATTAAGGCTCACAACCGCAATTAATTCCAATTATCGAGAGTCAGTATCTGTATCAGCTCACTAAAATTTTAAGTACTCAAAGCATAAAGCATTTCTAATCAACGTTTCCAAATCCATCATTTAGGACCATTTCTTATCTATTTAAATCAAAGGAACTAAAAGTCACAGGTTCAATCCGTTTTATCAAAAATCTAGAAATCAATCAACTACATAATAAACACAACACATCATTCTCAACAAAAAATCATTTACATCACAGGCATTTATCCATTTGTATTAAGGCAATTCCTTACTCGGACCATCCGATTTGCTTCTCCGTTTAATATTAAGCTCGACATTCCCAGTTTTATTGTACAGGCGGTATTATAAAATCACACACTGCCATTCAAGTCTGATTATTGCAATTACCTCAATCTTACTGCCGCAATCGGCCCGCATCCTGACTCTCTCCTTGTTGGCAATTTCTTGATACATGCCTTGGTAACCCGCACTTGTAACATACACCTAACCCCAATCGGCATGGCCAGCTCAAAACATTAGAAGCAGCAGCTGCCCGTTTTCCCTTACCATTCCTTTGGGACTCCTCACTCGTCGCAAAGTTATTCCGTCCTTGGGGAAAGTGTTGTATGTATCATCTCTCCTTAAACTCTCGACCCGTTGGTGCGAATCCTTGTTTGTGCTCTCTATAATTTCCTTCCTCTGCAACCCTCCTTTTTACACACTCTTCAGCAAGTCTGCTCTTATTCACCAACTCTGAAAAAGTTCAGACCTCCATTGGTCCCACTGAACTCAAGATGTCGCTCCGGAGCCCTCCTTCATACTTAATGCATTTTCATTCCTCGAAGTCTCCCGGAGCTCCCTGACACATGCGGGAAAACCTAAATAGCTCCTCAAATTTGTCTGTATACTCAACATAGCACCTTGCTTCAGCTGTAGTAACTCCAATTCCTTGGCTGTCCTGGCGGAATTTGGAAAGTACTTCTTATAGAATCCCACCTGGAAGGCATCCCAAGTGATAGGATCATTCCCCTGTTGTAGGAGACGTCGAGCCCCTTGCCACCAATGCGATGCCTCCCCTGTGAGCAGATAGGTAGCAAATTCAACACGCTGCTCTTCAGGCACCAACTGCACTTGCAGTGCTCGCTCCATGGCATGAAACCAAGTATCAGCTTCAGTCGGATTGGTGGTTCCCTTGAACTTAGGTGGATTAACCTTTAAAAAAAATTGCCAGTGTCATCGGGCCCCGAGCTTCCCTTCCACCATTGCCATTATTGTTTATCTGTTGCCCAAGAGCCTCCGCAGTGGCTTGCATAGCAGCAGCCATATTCTCCAACGCCGCCATAAGGTTTACCGGGTTATTCGGGTTGACTTCCGGTTCCTGCGTGCTAGTACGATCTCTCTCACGTCCCCGACCGGGTCCACGTTCCTGCGTGCTAGTACGATCTCTCTCACGTCCCCGACCGGGTCCACGAGGCGCCATCTGGTTCCTCTACACACCAAACAATCGATATCAAGTTGATCAGTCTAAATATCGGAAGTATAGTGCTTCAAGTACCAAAGGTACCCTCATGGACTTCATGCTAGATGTATCGGTTAGATACCCTAACTAGCACAGGCACAGACTCAGAGTATGCATTGAAGCATAAGCAGTTCCATCCCTCAGGCTCACGAGGACGAACTGCTCTGATACCATAATGTAACACCCTAATATTCAAATTCTTATGCTCGATTCATAAGTCAATGATATTATGGTGGTACGACTCTCAGGTGGATTTTTAATATATAAATATAGGTAATTTCGAAAGGAGTATTAATCGAGAAGCCTGAAAAGAGTAGAAACAAAATCGCGAAGACGTATCACTCACGTTTCGACAACGAAAAGTTATACTGTGAAGCCGAAAGCGATAAACGGACAAGGCATAAAGGAGATTAAGAGATAGATAACGGATAGATATATATAACATAAGTAATAGCCACTAGTCGCGACCTGCGAAGTTTAGGCCGGCTAAGGTACAGTATGAAAGTAGTTGACAACAGTATATCCTAATCTCTCTCAAAGGAAGCATAAGAGCCTCTATAGGCAAGTTCCAAAAGAGTTCAATACATAATATAAACTTTTCAAAACAAAGGTGGAGAGATTCTAAGCAAAACACAAAGTAGAGAAAATAAATATCTTCGCCGTCTCTCAGACGAACCGCAGCTCACATCTGAGCACCTGAACCTGTATCTGAAAAACAAGAGATATATACGGAATGAGAACCCCGGGCCCATGGGTTCCCAGTACGGTAAAAGTGCCAAATAACTACAATGCACTGCAATAAAAACTCACTAAGCACCCTAAACTCCTTTTCACCAAGTATCCAGCCTAGATTCTCACTAATCCATAAATAGGCATCTGTCGTAAGGGGATACTAAATCTATTTCATGTTACACATGTTTCCCAACTCGCTGATTCTTCCACGAATCAGACTCAGAATCATAAGCAAAACCATCACCAGTTGTTCTGCCTCAGCAACTCTATATCAATACATCATACCCTCGCCTGGAGCTAGTGAAATCACATCACTGCGTCTACCCAGGGGGCTCAAATTATCTCATTCAAAAATCATCATCATCATGCAATCGTATCATCAATTTATCTCATCAAGAACAACCCTCAACATCCACCGACACCAACATGAGGGATCTCTCAGTTGTACAAACACAAGCAATACAGACAAGTAATACACAAATAAGGTACAAGTAGATCAAGTAGCACATAATCAGGTAACATAGCATATATGATGTAGAAATCCAAAACAAATAGGCAAACCCAAACAATTCAAACATATGCAAATGATGTATGCCTGCCCTATGGCTGATGATATCATCTGTCGGTTATATAGCCAACCCGACACGTCCTGGTAGCTAACCATGGACAGAAACACCCCTTGCGGAGCAAGTAGGTTTGAGCTACAACCCCCTTGCTACTACCCACTCAGCCCAGAGCCAGTGGAACAACCACTACTGCGGCTACTACCCAGGCGGGTGTTTAACAGCTCAACCTGGAGCGAGTGGATTCACCACTACTACCGCTACTACCCAGGTGTCACAATCTCTGACCTGGAGCAAGTGAGACGAACCACAACCCTTGCTACTGCCCAGGTATCTTAAGCATTAACCCGGAGCAAGCGGGACGAACCACAACCCTTGCTACTGCCCAGGTATCTTAAGCATATATTCATTCAATCTCAATTCATATTATCAATCCTCATTGTTATCAAATCTCAAACACTAACCTGGAACAAGTGGGACGAACCCCAACCCTTACTACTACCCAGGTATCAGAGTTACATTCATTTAAAACTCCATAATTAACTCATTTATCATAAACATCCTTTTTCGTCTCATACCCGGAGCAAGTGGACAACGCCACTACCTACTACCCGGGGTTACACATCACATTTCAACATTTTCCATTATTATCCATTCAACACATTCATTCATTAATCATATATGCATTTATACTCAGCCATAATCAATAATGGCTTTGTCGTGACCCGGCAATAACTCAGCCATCCGGCTCATGGTTCAATCAAGAACGAACCATTTATCAATAGATATAGCCCTTCGGCTCATGGCATACACGGTACTCCTACCGTCATCCTCCATATCTCATATAATCATCGTTGATCACCATTGATCATAACTTTTACCCTTGCTTCACTCGTAAGTTACCACATCCTCTAGTTCCTTTCTCATTACTAAGCATATCATAATGATTTAATACATAAGGGGTGAGATCGGAGGCTTAGAAGTATGAGATTTGGCTTTTAGAGCTCAAAAATCAACTTTGGGATGAAAACAGGGCCACGCGTACGCGCACTCCACGCGCACGCGTGGATGGCCTCGAAAATTCATCGACGCGTAAGCGTCATGCACGCTAACGTGTGGATTGAAAAATAGCCAAACGACGCGCACGCGTCAACCACGCGTACGCGTGGGTGCTCTCGTGCCCCAGGCACAAAGCTGGCACAGTTCTGGCACAACTCTTTGGAAAATAGCTGGGCATTAGGTGCAGCACAATCGGCGCGCCCGCGCACATCACGCGCACGCGTGGATGGCGCCTTTTGGAAGAACTGCGCGTACGCGCCAAGTGCGCCCACGCGCAAAGGGTCATTCTGCTAAAAGTTTTCTAAGTTAAAAGCTGCAGAATTCACAGATTTAAACCCTAATCTTCCAACGGACATAACTTTCTCATTTTAAATCGTTTTTCACCCGTTCTTCGAACGGCATAGACATCCCGGATCTAATTTCATTTCTAAATAGATTTGACACAAAACAGAGGTCCGTAGTCCAAGTTATATCCCGTCAAAGTATGCCCAAAAACCATATTTTTCATACAAAACCACAAAGTGCCATTTTCAAAACAAGCCATCTCCAACTCTTTTCAAAATCAATCAAAACATGCCAATTTCATCCCTTTTCTTTGAAATCAATCAAAATATATCAAATTCAACATCAAGCCTCCTCAACTCACACATTGACACTTTATCACAATTCACAAAACCGCCATATAACCATTTTTACCCATTTCAAACAAATGGCTAAATTACAAACACATTAACATGTCATACATCTTTCCTCATCCCAATTTCCAACGATAATATTTCCAATCAATCATCATTACACATAATCAATATTGTACTCACTGTCACATGGTTTCAACCACAAATCAACCTTAATCATTTTCAAGTATATGTCACAACATACATATCTCTTATGCACCATCATGCCATCAAGGCATCAATAATCATGATCACATATATGACCACATAACATACCTCAACCAAAACCAAACATACCTCATCTATACAATTTCACCCAAAATTACCAATTTCCACACTTCTACTCCTCAAACCTCATCATTCAGTAACCAACCCAATCATTCATATATTCATTACCTAAAATCCATCCAATCACTTGTGTCATCATACAATGCACACATCAACTTACCTTCTTTACCTCTTACCGGCCTCCGGCCCAAAATTTACGGCCTCTGGCCCAATTTCACAATTTAAATGCATAAACCACAAATCAATACTCATTACCCAATACATCAAATTTTCAATATACCAAACATACAAGGCCACACAATTCTCAATCCAATCATTAATTTTACATTACATACCACTATGCATATTAGCACCAACCATTTACACAATCCAAACTTAATCCTAGGGGCATCTAGCCTAGGAATTCTCATCACACCACACGGTACTTAAATGAAACTTAAACCGTACCTCTTGTAGCCAAATCAATTGAGCCTCTTCTATGGAAGTCTCCACCAACCCTTAGCTCCAAGCCTCACCAAAGCTCCACAAGCAATACGAACCTCCCAATTGTGCATCAAAATCACCAAATACACTAACATAACCAATATCACATACATACATCAACCTAGGGCTCATAAAGATGATAAATCACAAGGGTTGGAGGGTTTCTTACCTTTACCCACTGAATTTTGTGATGAATATCACCCATGGCTCATACTAGAGCACTCCTAAACAACCAAAATCACAAGGTTTCCTCAAAACCCAAACCAAATTCGAATTTGAAGAGGAAAATGAAAACTGGGCAGAGGACAGTGAATTACTGGTGGATGAAATTGTGATCTATTGTCTTTGTACTTGTATGAAACTTAATAATTGGCTCTATTTGAATTCACAACTCCGTTCAACTAACCAGCAAGTGTACTGGGTCGTCCAAGTAATAAACCTTACGTGAGTAAGGGTCGATCCCACAGAGATTGTTGGTATGAAGCAAGTTATGGTCACCTTGTAAATCTCAGTTAGGCAGATTAAATTGGGTTATGGTTTCGAAAATTAATAATAAAAAGAAAATAAAAGGGATAGAAATACTTATGTAAATCAATAGTGGGAATTTCAGATAGGTGTATGGAGATGCTGTGTTCCTCTTGAAACTCTACTTCACTACTCACTCTTCCTTCAATCCTTCTTACTCCTTTCCATGGCAAGCTGTATGTAGGGCATCACTATCATCAATGGCTACTTTTAATCCTCTCGGGAAAATGGTCCTATGCGCTGTCACTGCACGGCTAATCGTCTGGAGGCATCACCCTTGATTGATAACTACATCCCATCCTCTCAGTGAAAATGGTCCAAATGCTCTGTCACAGCACGGCTAATCATCTGTCGGTTCTCAATCAGGTTGGAATAGAATCCATTGATTCTTTTGCGTTTGTCATCACGCCTAGCCTTCAGGAGTTTGAAGCTCGTCACAGTCATTCAATACCGGAATCCTACTCGGAATACCACAGACAAGGTTAGACTTTCCGGATTCCCAAGATCCTACTCGGAATACCACAGACAAGGTTAGACTTTCCGGATTCTCATGAATGCCGCCATCTATCTAGCTTATACCACGAAGATTCTGTTGGGGAATCTAAGAGATATGCGCCCGGCCTAAAGTAGAACGGAAGTGGTTGTCAATCACGCGCGTTCATAGGTGAGAATGATGATGAGTGTCACGGATAATCACATTCATCAAAGTGTTGTGCAACGTATATCTTGGAATAAGAACAAGAGAGAATTGAATAAAAGGTAATAGTAATTGTATTGAAACTTGA
Source organism: Arachis stenosperma (assembly GCF_014773155.1). Taxonomy (NCBI): domain Eukaryota; kingdom Viridiplantae; phylum Streptophyta; class Magnoliopsida; order Fabales; family Fabaceae; genus Arachis; species Arachis stenosperma. Next base: position 77,037,835 of record NC_080383.1, read on the forward strand.
GGTACAGCAGAGCTCCACACCCTTAATCTATGGTGTGCAGAAACTCCACCGTTGAAAATACATAAGTAAAAAGTTTAGGCATGGCCGAATGGCCAGCCCCCTGAGTGATCAAGAGACCGAATAATCAAAGGCTAAACAGTCAAGAGATTAAACTGTCAAAAGATGTCTAATACAATAGTTAAATGTTCTATTTATAATAAACTAGCTCCTAGGGTTTACATGAGTAAGTAATTGATGCATAAATCCACTTCCGGGGCCCACTTGGTGTATGCTTGGGCTGAGCTTGATCAATCCACGAGCTTAGGCTTCTCTTGGAGTTGAACTCCGAGTTATGACGTGTTTTGGGCGTTCAACTCCGGATCATGACGTTTTTCTGGCGTTTAACTCCAGACAGCAGCATGTACTTGGCCTTCAACACCAAGTTACATCGTCAATTTCCGAATAAAGTATTGACTATTATATATTGCTGAAAAGCTCTGGATGTCTACTTTCCAACGCCGTTGAGAGCGCGCCATTTGGAGTTCTGTAGCTCCAGAAAATCCATTTCGAGTGCAGGGAGGTCAGATTCCAACAACATCAGCAGTTCTTTTGTCAGCCTTTTTCAGAGTTTTGCTCAAGTCCCTCAATTTCAGCCAGAATTTACCTGAAATCATAGAAAAACACACAAACTCATAGTAAAGTCCAGAAATGTGAATTTAACATAAAAACTAATGAAAAGATCCCTAAAAGTAGCTTGAACTTACTAAAAACTACCTAAAAACAATGCCAAAAAGCGTATAAATTATCTGCTCATCAATTACTCACCACAAAAATTAGATAGAATTGTAGAGGATGAGAAGAGCGACGCGTGGCCACAAACGGCTCGTCAATCGGAGCTCCGTAGCTCAAGTTATGGTGATTTGAAGATCAAAGAGAGTTAGGTTTTCTCTCTTCTCTCCTCTCTTCTCTATTTCAGCGCCCCAACCTCTCTTTTAGGGTAAAAATGAGCTGAAATGCTCATAACTAATGTTTATATATGTTGGGTCTTGGGCCCACTTAGGCCCAGTTCACTTATTTTTGTCCGTTGGCCCAATTTTGGACCAAAACCTTTAAGATTAGCGCTCTTAATCGCACTTCAAATATTTCTACCTCCCCTAATTATAATTCCTCATTTCTTAATCCTATTTACTCATAATCAATTTTCTCAGCTGCAGTACGAGACAGGTCTCAGCCGGTACTGCCGGTCAAAATTCCACTGCGCGCTTTTACGCAGAAAACTATATCTTCCGACTCGGAAAAACTCACTGAATCCAAATATCATATTTAAATCATCAAATTCCAATTGCCAAATCTTCCAAGCATATTCTCTCCTATTTAACTTATTATTTAATTAATTTCGATTAGACCGGGTATTACACCACCTCCATTATTCTAAGTTCTCTATCTTTACCTAACGGATGTGATGCAAATAGGATTATACCCCGTCTTCCCCGAAATGATAAGATAGTTGTCCCCTTCTAACTTAACATGTTCAAAGAAAATCATACAATCATGATCAATATTCAGTAATCGGAAATTGATGCCAAGATGGAATCAATTTCCTTGCTTCAAATATACGAAAGCTTATTAAGGAGATACATGTTTTGATAATCTAGCTAGTTCATTGAATTTAATTATTTAAGCAATCTGGTCGTTTTTCTTTTTCTTTTCAATTTGATTCTTCTTTATTCGACATTTATGGTAATAACCCAGTTACCTCATTCCACGTCCCATGCAATAATCATACCTTGCTTGCACGTATATTTCTCATGTACTAATCATTATTTGTAATTTTATTATTTAGAGTTTTGTAGTGCACAAATAAATGATGCTTACCATGAAGTTTGAATAATGTTGCGTACAAATGAAGAATGATAGTATATATATTATTTTGTTGGTGTCTCTCATTATTTTATGGTCGATCCACTTATATGTGAAAACTTCTGCGTTTTAACTATTAAGTTTTACAAAAATATTATGTGTATACTAAAAATTAATTTTTATATATTTATATATTAATATATGTATATAATTTAATTATTTTTAATATATATTATTTGTATTCAAAATATATTTTTATAAAAGTAATTAGTGGCGGTTAATTTTAAACTAAAAAATAAAATGCAAAAAAGTTTTTTTTTTTTAAAAATAAATAAAGTAACTTCTGATTAAAATCGCTCTTCATAATTTATTTTGCTATGATGAGTTAGTTTAGGATTTAGATTGACTTTTGAAATAAATACTTTTTTTAATTTATCGTTTATAAAGAGATACTTTCTAGTAGAAAAATTTATTTCACAATTGAACAGTAGTTTTTATTTTAAAATATTAAACTAAATGAAAAAACATACCCAAAAAATGTCCCTAATTAAAGTTTTATGTTTTTTTTATACTCTTATAAACACTACACACATTTCACTACCAAAAATAAAGGGTTTAGCCACGGAAAAATTCGTGGCTAAACTCCAATAAAACTGTGGTAATTATACTTTCGCAACAAATGAATATTCGTGGCTAAAGAGGGCGACGCGTTTTTAGTTAGCCACGCTTTTTACTCCAATAGCTACGGTTTTAATACCCGTGAAAACATTTTGTTAGCCACAATTTTGGCACGTTTAGCCACACTCTTTTCCGTGGCAAAATAAAAGAATGCATAATAAAATAATTATTTCTGCCACACTTTACCGTGACAAAATTGACTAGGCCGAACTTTTTGGCCACAGTTTTTTCCGTGGCTAACGATAAAAGTTAAATTAAAAAAAATAATAATAAAAATGTTCCTTAATATAAAATTACATCATATAATATTAAAAAAATAATCAAATTTCTATACGTATTATCCATAGTATAAAAATATAAAATTAACAAATACTTAATATTGAAAAATAAATATCCTAAATTAAATGGATTTAATGTTAAAAAAAATATCCAAATAAAACTATTACAAAATAAATATCAAACTTTGCTAAAATGATATGCATTTCTTGTTACACAGAGGATCTACATGCAAAAATATTTCCAGGTAAATAACAAAAAAAAATACATCACTTCAGCCATTGAATTATACACTTCGTTGATACTCCAGTTGCCTTGTGTCCTCCAATAAAATCTGCTAAGCAAGATAGAGATCAGGAATTAAACTAATGTATTGATAGTTGATACACACAAAGAATATTGAAAAAAATAGTTATTAAGCATACTTTCAAAAGAGTTGCTCAAATTCATTATTTTTGGTCATGCCTCAGGCACCACACTCATCTCCACCAACAACAAGATAAGAAGAGAAAACTTAAATCGACGCAAGACTTGTATTATAGTATTTTAGAGAGGCAAAATTCAGAGAGACAAAATTCAGAATACTACCTCCGGAGATAATGACGGTGAGGGAGGTGCAATGGAGCAACTTAGGGTTTCTTTATTCGTCGTGATTCGAATTTGCCTGTAGAATTAGATTCCGTCGATTTTGCTTACTTCTTCGGTGACTCGGACTAACCGTACTCGAACTGCAAATTGTGGTCCCTTCTCTTCCACAAAAATGTCCACCTAGAACCTAAACAGGAACAAATTGAACTTTGATTTGAAGGTTAGCTAGCGAAAGAGCTAAGAAATTACGATTTGGAGAAACTGAAGAGAACGTTATTAGTGAAAGGGGTTGCTGCTTATGATCAAACTCAGCTAACAAATATAGGGATTCGGAAAATAGTGGGAAGAAGTTATTCTTAAAACTGCGTGAGTAGGCCACTAGATAAAAGTTGCACTTAACATTACCGCTAAAAATTTTATTCATCTATTTATAGATGTTAATTTGAATTTTGTTTAGAGAATTAACTATAACTCTTTAATTTAGAGTAAAATTTAATTTTAATAAAAAATATCAAATTGTAAAATTTATAACATTAAATTATATTTCAAAAATTTTACATATTAATTGAAATTTTGACTCGTTGAATTTTAAAAAAAATTGACATCAGTAAAAGTTAAAATATGTACTCTTTTGTACTCTTTTGGTACTCTTTTTATAATTTTAACATTCATCTTCAATTGAATCATTTTATTCCATTATCAAAGTCTCTAAATTTATGCATACTATAAAATTGGGCACCGAAACTGCATTTGATCAAGAAGAGCACAGACAAAAAAATGTAACAACTAAAAAATTTAAATAGTAAAATTGTATGTATATAATTTAATCTCTTTAGTTACATTACAATCTGATTTTTATACAAGTAATGAATAACACAACCACGTTAAAAATTATTGTTAAATAAAAAAAAATTAAGCAAATCAGCGCATAGATAGTACTAGGTAAAAAAACTTATAATTCAAAGATATGGCAGAGTTTAAGAGTCATATGAAATGAGAAAATTGCAAATCATCAACAACATTTAAAATCAAATCATTAATATATTTTATTAATTTATCAGTGGCACCACTCAAAAGGAGGGAGAAGAAACTAACAATTGAGAAATTGAAAAAGCTTGCACCCTGATAAATCAAATTTACCTTAGGTTAGAGTTTAAATTTGAAAAAAAGTATAAACCGTATAAAAATATTTTGAGAGAGATGGAGGAAAACATTAAATTAAGTACGGGAGGTGAAAATTGTTTGATTTTGCGATGGTAATCAATGGATCTGTGGTAATCGAGAGAACTTATCTCAAGTTAACCACGAACAAACAAAATCGTCAGAAAGCGGTACAAAATTTGGCCACAAAAATACAAGACATGGCAATCAGTTAACACGATCATATAAATTTACCACTATTTTTTGGTTCATGGGTATCTTCCCGTTGCTAATGACCGTGTTTCTAGTAGTGTTCTTTGTGATAAGAAATGTAATGAACATGGTAAAAAAATAGTATTATGTATCTTAAACAAGAGAAAAACAATTGAAAAAAATAAAACTATTCAAACAGTAATATAATTAAAAAGAGGACAAATTAAAGTATTATTAGTGTCTTATTAGAATTTGGATCAAGTCCTAATTTAATTTCTAATATTTTAAATGTCCTATTTTAGTTTTACAAAACTTTAAATGGGTTTAATATTATCTAACCGTTAAATTTGACATGAATAATTAGCATATTAAAGAGTCAATATTTTTTTATTTTAGTATGTAAGTAAAATTGACCCACTAAGGATAGTGAATTTTCATTTAATTCTGGAGTGTTGATAATTTATTACTAGAAGAAGATATGATTATGTTTATATTGGACTAACCACCAAAAAGCTCCGAAAAATATTTTGATGCTGACATAAATAACCTCCACTTTTCTTAACGACAAAAATACCCTTAATATTATTAAACGTGCCAAAAGTTTCCATCCGTAAAGAGAGACATACTCTATTAACAAAATTGGCTAAGGTGGCAAACGAAAATGCCAATGTGGCATCCATTTTATGAAACTCCTGTTAAGAAACCTTACTAATTCTCAATTTCTCCAATTTTTTTAATTTGAAATCCTAAATCATAATAATGAACAAAGCCATCATTCTTGTTTTCTCCGGTTCAACCCGTTTTCCAACTGTCTGTGCCATCATTCTTCTTCTCCATGAACTTGAAGCCAGGATTTCACCCAGTTTTTTTCCAAAGCTTTGTCGTTGTCATCGTGTTCGCCTTCCAGTTCCAGCTATGGTGGTTTTTTTATTCTTCTGACCGTCGCATTTCAGATCTGTCGTGCTCGCATTCCAGTTTCGGTAGTCTTTTCCTTTTTTATTTTTATTGTGTTTTTAGCTTTTTGTTGATGGTTATTGTGATAGTTTCTGTGTTGTGGTTGTTATGTAGTAGTTTCAAATTTTTGGTAGCCTTGGCAGCGACGGTGACTTTGGTGCAGGGAGGAGAAGAGAAAGACAGTCACGCCAAGAGAAGGAGAGGACGATAACACGGATTAGGGAGGAAGAGAAGAAGACGCTAATAGTGCTGGAAAGAGAAGAAGACAAAGTTCTTGCAGCAACAGTGGCTACGGTGGTGGAGGATTAGAGGTTGAGAAAAAAGTGATTTTTGAAAATTAGGATTTTTTACTGGGATTCAATTAGGATTACGATTTATAATTGAGTTTTGCTTGCCACGTTAACTAATTCTATTAACAAAACATGTCTCTGTTTATAGATAGGTATTTTTGGTACGCTTTTAATATTATTAAGGGTATTTTTGTTGTTAAGAAAAAAGAAAGTTATTTATGTCAGCATCAAAATATTTCGAAGGAGTTTTTGGTGGTTAACCACTACAACAAACGCGTTAGATGGCGGCGGTTGGAACTTCGGATGGCGGCGGTTTTTTGACCGCCGCTAAACATTCTGCAAAGGTTGGTCGACCGCTGATAGTAAGGGCGCTGGTAAACCTTTAGTGGCGGTTTTTTATGACCGTCGGAATAACCGTTGTTAAACTGTGTTTAGCGACAAATACATTTTGCAGCGGTTAGCAACCGCTGCTATCTTCACGAATTGATTATAGACCCTTTTTGCAGCGCTAGATAACCGCCACTATTTAATTTAGTTAAAATAATAGGATTTTGCAACGTTCCATAGTAACCGCCACTAAAAGTTCAATTTTGTTTTCATTTTAATTGATTATTTGAATTTTGGGATCATATCACAATCAATATTTAAAAAATCTTTTAATTTTAAAATGTTACGTATTAATTTAACTGATTATGTTTGCAATTACAGTAAAAAAAATACTTGACTTAAAACACAATGCTAAGATATTCCAACTAATATATATAGATCACAAAAGAAAATCGTTAATAACAATTTTTTCTCAAAGTGCACTGTTCACAAAGGAAAAAAAAATAATTTGTGTTTAAGATCCCTATTTTGCTCTACTTCCCAAAGACTTCAGCTGTACATCAATTTCAGGTGGCAAAGTATGTCCTTGCTGTTAGATGATGTATTTTACCAGGTTCTCTATGGCATGTATCTTTGCCTTGTGTTCTGCTGCCGCTGCCTTCAATTTTGTAATCTCCGCCTTTTGTTTTGCTACCACTGCCTTCAACTCTGTAATCTCTCTCTGATACTCCTCAATTTGCACTCCAGAATTTGATTGTGTGGTCTTACAAATAATTTCGGTTGGACATGTTCCAAAACCTAACCCCCGAACTCGTCTTGAATGCTCCTTTCCAAGGACTTGCGCAAGCGAATCAGTAACAGAAATCTCCTTCGAGGTTCCACCTTGGCTCTCGATACTCGTAATCGCTTCCTACAGACATACCAGAGTTAAGTTTTTGTGTTTTCGAAGTTAGCAACATGAATAGAGCAAGAGATGTAAATCATTCTTAACCAATACTTACTCCAACAACACGCGCATCATCATTCATATATGAGCCATCCCTTTTTTTATGAGTCATAATAAACACCTCTCCTCTGCTAATGCGCCTTTGCTATTTTTTCTCCTATAACCACCTTAAATATTTACACAATCATACATGTTACAAAAGAATATGACAAACCACAAAATATGTATCAAAGATAATACACACATAATTACCTCTTCATCCTTTAGCCTTGCCGTTGTCTTAAAGCTCCCAGTATGTGTATATAGTTACTTCGACCGATTTAGAGCATTTTGTCTACACCTTTTCTATAAATAAAGATACAAATACAGTTGATCATGCAATGAATTTTATAAAGTAATGACCCCTTCATAGTGTCCTAGATTTTTTTTAGGGTTTGAAACTTATTTGACTGATTTTTTGCTTTTTAATTCTATCACTTTCAATCAATCATTTTATTCAGGTATTAAAAATATTTAAAATTACAACACAAAATGGAGTACCAATTCAATATTAATTACTTTCATAGATTCCTTCAAACGATAGTTAAGGAACCATCTCCATTATTGTGCATCTATTCCTGATGGTTTACGCTTGGCATTTTCTTTGAAACTCTCTTCCTCGTCTTAAACCTTGTGAAACAAGTGGTTTCTTACTTCCTTCAAGATTTTTTCTAGCCTCTGAATCATTACCCGCTTTTTTTTTCTGTTGTCATCCTCCTCATACCGAAAGATTTTCTAAAAGTTTGAGACATAATGCGATGCATGTCCACAAATGGAAAAGTAAGAATTTGATCTAATTTTACATAACATAATAAATTCCAAATTTTAATAGCATACATTAATTGTGTCATATGCATGTTCTTTTAAAGTATTGTCCATTGTCTTCCAACTCTCTTCGTTGATGGAAAAATGTTAAAAGTCAGCACCCAGACTCCCTAGAAACCCACTCAATAATCTAGTTACCTGACCGATCAGTTGTAACTCTTCATTAAACTCCAGAATGATTTGTCTGCTAGGAAGAAGTACTACAGCCTCCTTGATGCTCAAACTCATCGTTCTTGTGACGCCATCATATAAGAAACAAATTACAAGGATTAATTGCATTAGTGTTGCCTAAAAATTAAAAAGAATACCAAAGTCATCCAATTATAATTAAATAATCCAGACTAAAGATAGAAATTTTATCGCTTACAACAATACTCCAATAATCTGTATCCTTGTAACCATTGGACTTGTTACGGGGTACAGCTTCTTCTTCAGCATATAAGTCATCAACGTAATCATCCTATGAGTCAACCTCATCAGCCTCGGGATCATAATCTTCATCATCCAAAAACTTTGTGTAGGCTCAGCAACATGTTCAGTCTCAGCATTGATATGCTGAGTTTTGTCAGCAGTGCCAGCGTTTGGGATACAGTTGTACTGCGATTTTCTAGGCATATTTTCAAACCTTCAAGCAAACTACTAACATTTATTAGAGAGTAAAATCTACCAAAAATCGAATGATAAAAATGGAATAAATTTAAAATTTCAGTGTAACTAAACAGATTACATTTCTTACATAAAAATCACATCTATTATTGAAATTTTGCAATCAAAATGACACCATAGATTTGACAAGATGAAAACTGTGCAGGAGAACATACAAGATGAGCTTCCTAAGATACTTATGGGAACATGTACACAAAATCATTTGGATTGTTCATCGAAAGCATTTATAAACAAGGATTAATATACGGGTTCTTCTTGCGCTGGCTTTGATGTAAATTTGGTCAATAAGTGGGCCTGTTAGGGACCACAATCATTGTTGTCATGTTCAAGAACTTGAGTTTACAATCTTAACATTATTTTAATATAGTGACTAAATAAAGCCTAAGAAGTTGACTCAATAGAACTTAACTAACTATTCTTAGAATTTTGTTTCTACTTTTTTCTAACAAGGGTTTAAATCGAATGAGAAGTGTTTGAGAAAAAAATAGATTCAAAGATTGCAATCCAAGTTAGTTAAGGAAGGGTTGTGATTTAGAGCAGTACTAGTGCAGTAGTTTCAACCTTCTCTGTTTATAGTAGTATTGCTTTCAGCCATTAAATTACTTACCATACCCTTTTTCTCTTTTAATATGTAATTTTTATCACATTTAAAGGTCTTCGGTCAATAAAACAAATATTAAAAAATTTATTGAAAATAAAGTTAATATATTTAATATTAGTCAAAGTTTAAAATTTGTTTCTTTTCGTTTTTTCTCTTTTATTCTAAGTGAAGGAATCCCTTAACAGGGCTCAGGGCTCAATACTTTATTGAACTTAATTAACTAAAAATAAAAAATGAATTCAATCAAAGGAAATGTAAAATAGATACAAGCTTTTATCAATTTCAATGGGTTAACAAAATTTCCTGACTATCCAATACCCCATAAATCAAACATTAGGCATACTATCAATTTTCATAGACTAGTAAATATACAACAAATTTCTTAAGGACTTAAATTATGTTAAATAAAACAATAATAATAGAATATTCCTTGGATAAATTGAAAAGTTAATAATGATAGAATAACTCACCACAAAGGCAGCAAAGGAGTGATCTCAACAAGGACCAGACCAACCGAAGACAATGGAAGACCTTATACAAGTACAGCTAAGAGGAATGACGAACACAATGAGCATATTAATCTGGTCAACACAACACGAACCCAAGCTGCAACAGAGGAGGAGCAACAATAGCAGAAGCACACAGCGTAGACTATATAGGAGAGTCTAGCGGAATGGTACGGCGAGATAAAATAAGGCTTGTGGCCCCAAATTAGGCATATGAATATGAGGAGAAGGTGGTTTGGCTTAAGTTAGGATTTTCGGTGAAACAGTGTGTGCTGAGAGGTATAAACGTGTGAAAATATTAAAGCTAAAATTTTGAATTTGTTACAAAAATCTTTCTTGGAATATTGGGCCTGATTTGTGCCGTTACACTAAATGAGACTTTTATAAAATATATTTGTGTAAATTGATTATCCTTCAGCATAGTAATGCATTTTATGTTGTTAATTAAGTTGCAAATATAATGTGTAACTTTCTGCTCTAGATATCTAGATAACATTGAGACTAGAATGAATCGACCGATGCGAATTGACGATGAACCTATTGGAGTACTCTGTAATGCATATGAAACCATGTTTCCGAAAGTTGGAAAGGTGATAGGGACTGCAACAAATTTTAAGCCGAGTCAAATGGAACGACTTCAAGCACATCGTCATGAGCTAGTCAACTGCGAGGCTATTTCTGACTTTATTGAGTAAGTAATCTTATGTAATATTTCAAACCTCGAATATAAATCATATAACACGTGCACTATTTGCAAATATTGTTCTCCAATTCCATATAGTTCATTTAGAGTTAAAACAAAGAGAAAGCTACGAGATCAAACAAGGTCGCAATCGAAAATAGACAGCATTGTGCACAAGGGATTTGTTCGGTGGTTCAAGCAACAGGTGAGCAAAGAGTATGCATTATGCCAATTGCCTTGATAGCATAAAACATTTACTATAATAAAACAACCTTTGATGAAATTAAGAATGGTTGTTATATGGTAGCAGGTTCCAATGGAGAGCACCCAGTATCCAAACGAGATTAAATGGCTTGCATGTGGACCGATACTTCAAGCAACACGTTATGGGGCATACAATGTCAACTGGTATAAGTTTAGAACTATGAAAAAGGAGGAAGGGATGAAAACCCAAAATATTGAAGTATATGTCTCGTCTAATACACAAAGTTATGCAAGTATGCGTGACAAAAAAGTGACTGTTGGTAGTGTTCCATACTATGGCAAAATAGTAGACATATTGTGTTGAATTATAGCTGTCGATTCTCAGTCGTGTTGTTCAAGTATTTTGGGCGGATATGACTATTAGTAGGGGCATAAAACAAGATCACTTGGATCTTATTAGTGTTAACTTCTCTCGTTCGATACACACCGGTGATCAAGAGGACCATGAGTCGTACATATTGGCATCAGAGGCACATCTTGTATACTATGTGGATGATGAAGTAGATAAAGAATGAAGTATAGTGGTTCATTTCAAGTCACGAGACTTATATGACATAGGAGAAGAGAATGAAGAAGCTAAAGTTGGTTTTTCTCCACAACCAGGATTGAACTTCTCAGCGGCAGGTGACATTGGAGACTTGCAATTGACTAGAGATGATGATATAGAAGACCCCGCAGACAATGCGGATAAAAATACCGACGAGGTTGCATAACAGAACTAGGGTTAAAGTCAACGATTGTTAACAGCGATCTTTTTATGATTAATGTGTGGCTTAATGTTCATGGCGTATGTAGATTGATAGTTATATCATGATTGGTCTTTTCCAAATTCAATTAAATCTTGACTGAATAGTAGGTTAATAAATAAAAGTAGTATCCCAATTCTTTTTATGATTTTGCTAGAAATAGTTAGCTTACAATGAGGTATTAATTTTGTTATTATCGTATTATGCAAACTATTAGATATAATCAATGCTAATGTTGTTATCACTACTAAATATTACTACACATAAAATGATAGCGTAACAGGGCAAATGAAAATGAAGGACTTTTCATCATGCTGTGCAAGCACAATATTCACTAAAGAGATGGCTATAGCCTCGCCATTCTCTTCATTGGAACATGCAATTTCTCTTGCTATAGAGATATGGTTTCACAAAATGAATGTGTGGTGTTGGTTGGAGGCTATTTCAAGACGTTCTTGTTACAATGAATACTTGAAATTGGCCAACGAATCTATCATGCAGGTTTGTTCATCAAGCATACCCTATTAAACTTGTCTTAAACTATTTTTTATCAATACATATGTTAAGTTGAAATATGATAACAAACTCGCTGCCTTAATATTTGCAATGTCAACATTCATATTTGTAGGAACTTTATTAATCGGGATCAATGTACGAGAAGAAATTTGGATATGTTTTGTGACATGTGCATCTGGAAAGAGCTCTGAAGATATAATTGCTGAACCGAAAGTAAAAAAATATTTTATATACAAAATTCTTAATAAAGACACAGTGTTGACCGAAAAAGATAATGAACTATCAATTTTATTATATAGATGCGCTTTACAAACAAGCATGCAGTTGAGTTGGATATTGCATCACAAGAGGAAATGAAATTTATAGAATTGCAAATTACACAGCTTCTTTCCAAAGAATCTGCCCAAATTGTCAACAACGGAGATGGTTATCGTTGTTTATTGTTGTTCAGTTTTAAATCATGTGTTAGAAAATTACACGTACTTTTTTTTTCTAAAGTACTATTTAATGACTTGGAAGTTGTTGGCATTGATATTGTACCTTTTTTATTCTATGTGGATTCATATTTTCAATTCTAGTTGAATATTCAGGCAAAATAGTTAACGACACTCTAGATGGGGCAGAGATTGATACAACAGATAATTTAGATGATATCTCCTCCACTAGCATTGACATGTCCATGAAGTTTGACTTGAATAAGGTGTCAGAAGAAGACAATAAAACTTTAGATGACCAACAAGTAGAAGATGACGTACATGTTACAAAACAGTGCTTCAACCTGAACAAAAAATCATGGTTTGGAGATGACCTATCAGATGTTGTGTCACGTGAAGCCAGTTGTTTCCCTTAATTACATTGTGTCCCTTAATTTAATGGTTCGGATTGCAGTATTACCTATGTCACTACTTTAACAATTACTTGATTTATGATTAGTAAGGCATAAGTTCGAATAAGCCTATTATAAACATATGCTCAATTGAAATTAGCATTAATTTATACATATTTTATGTATTTCTTTTAGATTTATGCTTGAATACAAACATATAAGTTCTTATACTAAATGAGAAAACCTCATTTTCAAGATTGTTCACCTAATTCAATATATTCTTTAATTAATTTTTTTAATGTAAAACGAGTGATACGGTTTAGGTAATAATAACTCAAACGTATTTGTCAAAATAAACTTATTAGAATATATCAAAAATTAAAATACAGGCAAACTCAATTTAATTACTAATGGAAAACTCTAATATTATGAAAGATAACATTTTTCTATTACAATGGTGAAGAAACTAGTGAGAAATGAAGTAGTTTATACTCTGTTAGTCTTTAAAAAGATATAACATCCGAATATTGAAGTTAACGGAAATGGTAAAGATGACGGCGGTTAGATTGAAACCGCCGCTAAAAAGTAAACGTTGAATCAGCTTTCCTTCCACTAATTATGTTTATTTAGCGGCAGTTAAACCATAACCGCCACTAAAAGGCAAACGTCTACCAATGCCCCGCATAGCCGCCGCTTTAACCGCTGCTAGTTTCAGTTTTGCAGCAGTTTTATACAACCGCACAAAACTGCTGCTGCCATCTGCCGTGTTTGTTGTAGTAAACCCTTATGTTCATTTAATATAAGGGAACAAGAATATATGATTTAACTAATAATATTATTAGCCAATGAGTTATAACTCAAATGGCATAGTCTTAAATAGCATAGTGCCATTAGGGTTTTGTGTGCCATGAGCTTTTGTGTGCGCTAGGATTTTGCGTGCCCATTAAGGTTTTACCAATTAACCTACAATCACATTGACCATTCTGAGTGTAATTCAGAGAGGATTCCTTGTGAAAGAATATCCTATGAGTGAGTGAAACAAAAACTATGGCTGCTGATGATGTAAGAAGTACGCAGAATCCTAATCTGTTAGGACCACAAGATGATGATGTGGTATGCATGGAGGAAGAAGATATTAGAGTCGGAATAGAAAATTGTTCTAAATGCATGATAGGTAGACTGATGGCAGATCGTGGATTCAGTGGAGGTACGATGGAGGCAGCATTTGGTGCTATTCGGAGTCACCCAGAAGGCCTACGGGTTAAAGCACACGGGGATAATGTTTTTCAATTCTTCTTTAACGATGAGTCAGATCTAATCATGGTAAAAAAGGGTTCACCATGGTTATTCAAGTAATTTGTCATCCATCTAAAAAGATGGAATGCATCGAGAAAGATAAAAGAGGAAGATTTCACCTTGATTCCAATCTAGGTGCAGATGTGGGGCAAGCCAGAATTCTATAAAACAAAAGAGGTAGCAAGAAAGATAGGGTAGCGACTTGAAAAAATCATTGATGTTGCTACTTTTTCAATGAAAGGAAGGGAGGATAGGATTATGAAGGTTAGAGTGGTGCTCAACATTACAAAAATTCTAAAGCAATCTATCAGGATTTCTAGTCCAGATAAGTTGATATATGAGATACTGCTGAAGTATGAAAAAAATAGGAACTTATTGCACTCTATGTGGCTTTATTGGACATGAAAATCAAATTTGTTCCAACCATAATGAATCTGCAGAGGAACAGGGAGAAATAAGGGAGCGATGGAGTGCAGAATTGAAGGCGGATCAAATCGGGTGGAAGATTAAGGAGCAGAAAGAAAATTTCAATCCAAACCAGGCCAAGACGGAGACAGGTCCAAACCACTACAACAAAATACCTACACCAGTCAACCTTCTCAAAAGCTTTTCCAGTCTTTCAGTCAATGAACCAACCGATAACATACCTAGTTTTAACCAGCAAAACTCACAAACCCAAGCCTTAACACCTTCAACAGTAGTCAAGCAAAACAATAATCATAAATCAACACAAATGCACCATTCAAACCAGTAAACACAACCCAACCAATTCTTTCACATAGAAATCCCAACATTATACCTAAATCTAACTAGCCATGTAATTCCCCAAATCCAACCCACATATACTCAAAATACATCATTACATTCCTACCCTGAACTAACTAGCCACATAATTCAGATCACCCAAGCACAGCCACAAATACACCCCCCCCCCAATTCTCCACTTCACACAACTGCAGTCGACAACAAAATAAAAAGAGAGGAATGCATAACAGGGACACCAGGGGATTTTACAGGCAGTTTTCATTTAGGAAGTAATAAGGAACAATCTGCAAGGAGCTATAAAAAACTTAAGCTAAAACATTTGGCTAGGAGAACAGATGATAGAGAGAATGTACACCAGCTGGTGGGAGCAAAAAGAAGTGCTGGACAATGGAAAGTAAAGTCAAAACATGAAATAAATGGAAAGATAATGATGATAAATGCTGAACGGGAGTAGGGTGCCACCCCACAATTGGAACCCCATGGTCATGAAGATGATAATATGGAACTGCCGGGGTTTGGAAAAATCCCTGACAGTTCACAACATCAAAGGGATGCGAATTTTCCATCCCCCCGAGGTGTTTTTTCTCTGTGAAACAAAACTGCAGCCTCAGTATGTGAAGAGATAGCTTAGATCATGTGATTTCTCTGAGTTTTATCATGTTAAACCTATGGGAATAGCAGGTGGCCTATCACTAGCATGGAGAAATGGGGAGCAAGTGGAGATTATTTAGAGTGAGGAGTTTTTCATTGCATTCTCAATAGAGGACAATGAACAATAAACCACAAGGAAGATAGTGGGTGTGCATCTAAATAGCAATGATCTGATCCAGACTCAACAATTTGAGAGGTTGCTAAAAATATGTAGGAATCTCGGGGATAATTATATGATTATAGGATATTTCAACGCTATTTTAGCTACTCACAAAAAGGAAGGAGGTAGGGAGAAATCTGCCCAATCCATTCAAAGTTTTCAAGACTTTGTTAATAGGAGACAACTCTCTGATATGGGTTACATTGGAGAAAAATTTACATGGTGGAGCAAAAGTTGTCAGGGAAGAGCTATTCAAGAAGGGTTAGATTGAGGGCTGATATCTACCAGACTCAGAGAGGAATATCCAATGTCAATAATCACGCACCTAGAAGATACCAGGTCTAATCATAAATCTCTACTCGTGTGCTCAAACCCGGCTATTATTAAAAGTAAGCGGCGTTTCATATTCCAAGAAAGATGGTGTGGTTCTGAATTAATTGACAAAATTGTGATAGAGGTTTGAAAGACACAAGTGACAGGTTCCCCAATGTTTAACCTATTCCAGAAGCTTAAGAAATGCAGATATGAAATAATAAAATGGCTATCATCAGGGGCAAGTAACTCGAGAAGAGAAATTGAGATACTTGAAGCTTCTCTAGCTGTGGCAAAGGAATCTATCCCACATATGGAGAAAGCTCAGAATCTGCAGATTGAGGATAATCTCTCCAAAGCGGTGATGAATGAAGAACGCTTTTGGAGAGAGAAATCTCGAGTTAACTGGCTTAAGTGGGGAGGATCAGAATACTCGATTTTTTCATATGAAAAATCAAGAAAGAAATAGAAGAAATAAAATCTGGAAGCTAGAAGATGAGGATGGATCTTGATATACTACTCCGGATACAATTGGTAATAGAGCAGAGAGGTATTTTCAGGAGTTATTCACATCAAGCTCTCCCCAAGAACCCTCACATGAATTGGATGGTATTCAACGGAAGATTACGTCATAGATGAATCACAGACTCACAAGGCTAGCTTCTGAAGAAGAGATAAAACGAGCGGTATTCTCAATTAATGCAGAGGCAGCACCCGGAGAAGATGGTTTTACAGCTAAGTTTTTTCAATTTTATTGGGAGACTACTAAACGGATGTCTATAGAGCAGTGAAAAGTTTTTTTTTTAGCATAAGAAGTATCCTAAAAGGTTTTAATCATACGTACATTTGTTTAATTTCTAAAGTGCCAAATGCAACCTCCATGCAGCAGATTCGGCCAATTAGTCTCAGCACCACCTTCTACAAAATTATCTCTAAGGTACTTGTTCATCAACTACAGCCTCTAATGAATTTACTTATAACTGATAACCAGGGTGCTTTTATAAGGGGTAGATTGATTAGTGACAACATATTGGTGGCACATGAATGCATGCACTTCTTGAAAAATAAAACCTCTGGAGGAGAAGAATTGGCCCTAAAGATTGACATGGGTAAGGCATATGATAGGGTGGAATGGTCATTTGTTTGGTTTATGATGCGAAAGCTGGGTTTTTATTCTAAATGGATTGGGTGGATGAAAGAATGTGTATCTACAATCACCTATTCTGATATTGTGGAAGGTTCACCAACTGGTTTCTTTAAACCAAGTAGAGGACTCCGACAAGAAGATCCCCTATCTCCGTACCTTTTTCTTTTCTGTATAGAAGGTTTGTCCCATCTGTTCCATAAAGAAGAACAAAATAGTTTGTTTCAAGGACTCAAAGTGAATGTTAGATGTTCATCTATCAACTATCTGCTATTTGCAGACAATTCCCTCTTATTTTGCAAAGCAAACCAGTAAAATTGTCTTAATTTACTACAATTTCTTAAAAACTATGGCAACATGAGCGGACAAGTGATTAATTTCACAAAATTCACAGTATTTTTCAGCAAAAATACGGATCAGCAAGTTCGAGAAGACCTATCGAATGTTCTAGGCGTACCAAATGTGAGGGCACAAGATAGGGACCTAGGACTTCCCTCAATAGTCAACATATCTAAGAAAAGCACTTTTGCATTCATTAATGATAAGGTATCAAAAAAGCTAACTTACTGGAAACGCTTTTTTCTCTCTACAAGTGACAAGGAAGTATTGATTAAGGCAGTAGGTTCAGCCATACCAGTCTACATACTGAGCTGCTTTAAATTGCTGAACACCCTCTTGGATGAGCTTCACCAAATGATGCTGCAATTTTGGTGGGGACAGAGAAAATGTGAAAAAAAGATGCAGTGGATCAGTTAGGACACACTAAGCAGGGAAAAGATGAATGGAGGACTAGGATTCAAAGACCTAAAAGCCTTTAACCTGGCTATGCTAGCCAAACAAGGCTGGAGATTGCTCAAAAAACCACACTCGCTGTTCCATAAAATATTCAAGAATAAATACTTTCACTACTCTTCCTTTCTTGAAGCTAAAGCAGGACACAGGCCATCCTGGGCATGGCAAAGCTTACTAAAGGGCCGAAAGGTACTAGAAAAAGGGGTGAAATGGCATGTAACTAAACAAGGAGATGTTTGAACAAGGGAGGATCCATGGTTTGGAGCTCAACCACCATTTCTTATACCTAATGGAGAATGCAGAAATGAAAATCTTACCTGACTTAGACAACTATTTACAAGTCTGGTGAATGAAATCAAACACTCGTCAATATGAACTTTGGCCATGAAACAGCACAGGAAATTCAGCTCCCTATCACACAGGAAGAAGACTCAATATATTGGGTACATATTAATTCTGGAGAGTTTACAGTAAAATCATGATATGCAATTGCGTACCAATTTTACCATCCCCCATAAGAACAAATCAGCACTTCCAGCATAAAGAAATATGGGAAAAGCTCTGGAACCTAAAAGCACAACCGAAAGTGAAATTATTTGTGTAGAAATTAATTCATGAAGAAATTGCAGTTATGAAAAAGTTGAATAGAAAAATACACCAAATTTCAGCTAATTGCCCCAGATGCTTCATCGTTACAGAATCCCCAATTCATGCCACTGTACTATGTCCTGATATGGTAGGGTTGTAAAATTTATCCCCTCTAGCCAATTCAATTAACAAAGACCCAGCATTAGAAGTATGGGAGTGGTGGAATCACACGACTGAAGAACTGAAAAAGCAAGATAATTATTAAATTAGAAGTGCCCAACTTGCTTACCTTCTATGGCATTCTTGGCTTGCGAGGAACAACTTCATTTTTGACAAGAAGAAAATACCTCCCGAAAAAGTTCTGTCTCGGGCCATGTAGGCAGAGGAGGAGTTTCGCCGACACCACCAAGCTCGAAGAGCTTCGTCGCCATAGCCAGAAGCTCTGGTCTCTCAGAAGACATTATCTTTCCTTTTTCCTTTGTTTTTATCCTTCCTGATTAGAATTTAAGTATCGTATTTGTTTTTGGCTATGTTTGGATTTTTTCCCTCTATGTACTATGTAGCTAGTTGGTTTTAGTTTTATCTTTTAGTAATAAAATGATATAATTTTAGAAAAAAAAATGGCATAATGTTTTCATACTCATTAAAAAGATTGTGGGTTCGAGCCTTTCTATCTTTATTAAAAAAAAAAACTAATAATCATACAACACATAATCCATAACTAAAAAAAGGAAAAAAATAAAATAGCATATGATATATATTGACAAATCAAATACTACATATTATATATAGATTGTCATATACAAATATGATAGGTGAACAAGTTACGTTGACAAACTCTGACAAACAAAAGTTACGTTGACAAAAATAAAGGAATTGGCTTTTGAAACCAAAAAAAACTCATCATAAACAATTTTAAAGTAAAGTATGAGAATCAAATTTGAAAAAAAAAATGTTTTATACGGGGGCTGAATTAAATATTAAATGATAGCGATGGAAAATTATGATTTGAAGAAAATTTATCAGAGTAATTCTAATAGAATTTTTTTGAGAAATAATTTTGATTTTTATAGTAATTTAATCGATTTAAAATTAAAATTTTTATTGGATGCAATTTTTAAAATAATATTAATATTAATAAATAAAGACAGTATTTTTTTAAATAAAGACTAGTGAAATACTATTACTTATATAATTCATTAAACTTATTAAATGAACTCATGAACATCGCAACATTTTATTATAACGTTGATATTATAATGTTATGACAAAGACTCAATTAAAATATACTTAAATAAATAAAATGTATTCAGTTATATTATGCATTTTTTATTCTATTTTTATTATCTTTTTATTAATTTAGTAGGAAATAGATTCAAATCAATTTGATGTAAGTTTTTTTTCAATTATTTACAAAATTTTAATTTTTTTTCCATCCAAATACAAAAAAAAGTCTCACATTAAGTGTGTAATATCTTTTAAATATATTATATATAATTATTAATTTTATAATTTTTTATTTTTTATTTTAGTTAAATTTTTACAAAATAATTAAAATTAAAATCAAATCAAATATTAAAATAACACATCTTACATTAAGTAATAAATTAATGTTTATGATAAATAATCTCATAAATATTTATATGCTATTTTTGGAGAGGCTATATATATATATATATAGAATTAATTAAGATAATACGATTAGTATTGGGTTAACCTAATTAAAAAATTATACTATAAATAAGAATATGATGTAATAATATAAGATAGGTATGATATAATAGAAATTTCTTTTTTCTTTTGGTCCTAATTCTAAAAATTTTTCTTGCATTCTTTCTAATTATCTTTAATTTTCTCTATACTTAATACAAATTCGTATCAAATGATTGAATAATAATGACGATTGAATATTAACCTTTGGAAGGATATAATAATAATAATAATAATAATAATAATAATAATAATAATAATAATTTGATGAAGAAAATAATTTTTTTTGCTTCTATTTTTCTAAAAATAATATTGTTGGTTTCTAAAAAAATAAATATTTTTTAATAAATTACTTTTTAAGAGATGTATGTATTTAAATATGTTAATGTGTAATATTTAAAAAAAAATATATTTTTTCACTAAAATAAGATAATCAAAATAAGTATTAGAAAAAACAAAATCTGTAAAATGACTTTTTTTTTAACCTATAAAATAAACGAATCTAGAATATTTCGCCATACAATAATATGTTTTATTTAAATTATACTTTATTTAATTTATTGAGGAATTATACTGGTCTGATAAATAAAAATATATTGAGGGTTCATTTCGAATTTTCTAAATGTTTCTTTTGAATATTTTATTTTAAATATCTATTCAATAAATAAATGTTATTTTACATTTTGATGTAATTAAAAAGATTTTTATTATATTTTTTAATCTGATAAATATATAGATTGTTGTATGTACGATACAAAATTCGAATTCTAACATTTATTTAAGTGAATTAACCACTAAATAAAATTAATTATTGTTGTTTAAATTTATGATTAATGTAATTATAAAATATTTTTTATCTTTAAACATTTTTTTATAATATGAAAAATATTTTTCTTTATTTCCAAAAACAGGTTAATAACATAAAAACATCTGTTAGTTAAAATAAATATCCATTCCTCATCATAAGTACCTATGAGTTATAAGCAACTCTCGAATTTTATTCCTTGAAATTATCAATTATTCTTATGTTTTTGGGCATAATTTTTTTTCATTTATAACACTACAGTTGTTTGTAATATATTATAAGAAACAAATCAGATATAATTAAGGATAAAACGCAACCACATGCTATAAT
This sequence comes from Arachis stenosperma, assembly GCF_014773155.1. Taxonomy (NCBI): domain Eukaryota; kingdom Viridiplantae; phylum Streptophyta; class Magnoliopsida; order Fabales; family Fabaceae; genus Arachis; species Arachis stenosperma. The sequence continues at coordinate 77,059,310 of NC_080383.1, forward strand.
GATCAATAGCTCTCAATTGCTAAACATTTCTTTCAAGCGTGTAATTCAACAATTAAATTCATTGAACTCCACTGGTATTTCAGAAGTACCCCAAAAGACATGGAAATCCCAATTAAATTTAAAAATCTCCCTTTCTTAACAAATTTCCCTTTCTTAAAAATGGCTAAAATCTCAAAGCCTCCTTATTAGTACCATCAATAACAAAAATAGAAAAAAGAAAAGAAAAGAAAGATAAAGAAACTATCAGAACTCAAACCATTTATATCCATGATCAAATCCTTAGAAAACGTTGTATTTTTATACTAGCGGCCAATGCTGTCCCTTCAACCACATACGTGTTGGACTAACGCCGGATATCACGTACAAAATTTTGAAAAATTTAATTGTTATTTGTTCTTTTCTCAGAGAATAAATTGAAAGAAAATGACTTTGAATGATCAAATTATTTGTAAAAATACTTTTTAAATTTATTAAAGAAAAGAATATCTTTAAAATATTTTAAAATGTAATAAGATTATTCAATTGTTAAATATATTTTTTTAAAAATACTTTAATTTCAAAATTGTATTTTGATGTAATTGTTTATAAGTATAAATAAAAAATTTAGAAATTTTTTAAAATTTAATAATTTTACTGGTATGTAAATTTTTTTGTGAATCTTTTTGTAGATGCCAATTTTTTAAACTAATAAAAGATCTAGAGATTGAATTTCTAATAGTTATTAAAATATTTTCACAAAATACCTTATCAAATACATAATAAGTCATTTGCCGATAGAAAAAACTTGTACCATTTACATTATTTTTTAATCGTATTTTTAAATATTTATAATTATTTGTTTCATTAGAGTACTTGTTTTTTCTCTTTAAATTATTGTAAGAGATTATTTAATTTGGTCTTCTTTAATGCCATATTAAGATGGTCTTAAATGAATATATTTTACGTGTTATATTTTGTTAACTCATTCAATATGGATTGAGCTTTATTCTAAACCTATTTTTGGTAAAAGTATATTTTTTGTTTTTTATTTAAAAATTATGTTAAAATAAGAATTAGACATAAGACGTTAGTTATACTTATTTTAATTTTTTTTTATATTAAGAAATGGTATACTAATCTTAAACTTTCATTTACCTTCTAGTAATTTTAGATAATATCATCGAAACAACCTTCATTTCTTTTTTAGAATCACCTTGAAAAAAAAAAATCCAAACACAACCTACGTTATCATTGAGAAATATTTTCTCAAATAAAATAAAAAACATCATTATTTTTCAGAAACAATTATTCCATAATAAACTTGCTTTTATTTTTGGATAATTTTAATTTAGTATATTTTTATTTTTTAAATTAATCTAATTTTATTCACATAATTTAATATTTAAATATACAGAATTTAAATTAATAATTTAATTTAATTTGATAAAAAAAATTGTATTATTATACTTACATGACTAATTTTATTTATTCGGTTTTAAAAAATTAACGGATTAAAACTAGTAATTTTAAATTAATAAATCAATGTATTCATATTATTTTAAATTAAAAATTTTTAAATAAAATTACTCTTATTATTTTAAAAATTTTAATTTAAATAAACGTATTCGTATTATTTTTCAAATAATTTTAAAATTAATATAAATAAATTTATTTAAAATTTTTAAAATTTAAATTTTAAATAAACATACTCGTCTTATTTTAAATAAATGTTTTCATATTATTTTTTAAAAAGAATCTCAACAACTAAATATGATCTTTAAGTATCTCAACAAAAAGAAATATATATATATATATATATATATATATATATATATGAAGAAATTATTAAATCTTATCTAAAAAATATAGCTAGAGATATCTTTTATTTAAAATAATAAAAACAAAAAATAGGTTTTATTTGTTATATTTTAAAAATAATACGAATATATTAAATTTTTAATTTAAAATTATCTGTTTAATTATTTTTTTTAAATCAATTAAACATAATTAATCATATGAGTACAATAATATTATTATATTTATTTTTATCAAATTAAATTAAATCGTTAATTTAAATTATATTTATTTAAATTTTAAATTATATAAATAAATTAGATTAATTTTAAAAATAAAATATATCAATAAAATCTTATCTTTGTATATTAATGGTTATGTTGTAGATTAATTTTAAAAATAAAATATATCAATAAAATTATGTCATTTATTTTTATCAATAAGATCTAATCTTTGTTTTAAATTTTAGAATTAAAAACTCTCATTTCTACTCATGAAAGTTGAAAACGCTGACATATCTAATCATAAAAGATGAAAATTATCATTTGTATCAATAAAAAATGTTTTTTGCAAATAAAATTATTCAAACTCTAAAAAATTGAGTAAAATTCCTAAACTACCCTTCTTTCCACTACTACCATCATCTCCCCCCTTCTTCTCTCTCAATGTTCTCAACGACCCAATCCCAACATCGACACATTGCCGCTCAATACCACCGCCCTGCCCTCTTCCTCAACCGTCAACCTAACCCCTTCGCCGCACACTCCTCCATCGGTGTCGATCGCGACTCAGTACCACCATCACCAACATAATCATCTAACGCAAGTTCAGCCTCTAAATCTAAGGATGCTTTGAGCAGTGTGAGCGATTCGTTTGGGATGGGTACCGTCACTACAGTTAACTTCATCATCCCCCTAACGGAATCCATAGAGCGCGTGAAGATGCTTCTGCATTACACATCATTGCTTCCACCATTCGACGACTCGGATCGGGTTCCAAAGAACCGGATTCAGATATGCACACACACTTAAAGGCTGCGACTTTTTCAAGGGTTGATCGAAAAATGGTGTCTAGAAACGACTCAGTTGAGTCCTTCTTCAATTCTATTTAGGTTGTGAAGGAATCGTTGTCCCCTTTGAAAGTGGGTATTTAGAAAGCTACAAAGGATGTTGAGCACTGCTTCCTGTCAGGGCACAAGAATAAGGACACAAAAGGTGTCTGTTTGATTGTCCAGGTGAAGAAAGGTGGTGAATTTCATATCTGCGATGTAAAGAAGAAGAGAGGGTTGTCAATGAACGTTCCCTTGAAGACTTTCTTGAATATTTTCTCACAGAACTCAATGAGTGGCAATAAAAATGTGAATGATGATGAGGTGGATAAGAAGGGTGATGGGTCTTCTTCTTACATCAATTGCTTAAAGTTTGTAGTGACTTAGTCTTTGCTGGTTAATGATTTCCTTCAAACTCTCCCACCTCCTTTCAAAGGTAGTAGGGGAGGAGGCGACGGGGTTGGAGTTTCAAAAGAGGTGGAAGGTGAGGGAGAAGCGGAGTCCGTAGTTGAGATCGAAATCGAGAGGTAAAGAAAGGAGGAAGTGTGGTGATGGCGGTGATAGTGATGGTAATGGTAACAGTGATAGTGGTAGTTAAAGAAAAAAGTGGTGGCAGAATTTAGAATTGGAGTAACTAAAAATATTGAAAGAAGAGAGGGGAAAAGAGAAGAGACTATAGTAGTAGTGGTAGAAAGAAACATAATTTAAAAATTTTATTTAATATTTTAGGGATTGGATAATTTTACTTACAAAAATCATTTTTTATGAATATAAATACTAATTTTTATCTTCTATAAATAAATATATCAATATTTTCAATTTTTATTGGTAAAATTAATAGTTTACTCAAATTTCTTTTTCAAAAATTAATGGCCATGCCTCTTTAGACTAATTCAAGTAAGTGGAATTACATCCAAACTGTAATTATAATATTCAGATAACTTGATGATACTTGGATACATTTTATTTGAGTTTAGCTAAAGAATGACTAATGGTATTGGTTATTGGTTGAAAAGGAAAAAAAAAATAAATATATAAAAATGTATATATTTATCATTAAATTCTTTTACTTATAATATTCTTAACAAATTATTTTAGAATATTTAATAAAAAATTTATTTTATTTTCATGAAACCCCATTGATTCGCCGGTAAAATTTTATGACTTGTACAACTAAATACGTTGGTGCGAAACATTTATGAAATCGTCTATAAACGTGGCCACTGAATTTGATGGTCCAAAACATTTGGATTATTAAATAGTCTCATAATAAAATATATTTATTTATGTTTTTTTAAAAAAATTAAAAAATATCACCAATCGATTGGGTAACACAATCAATCAATTAAATTATTAAAATCCATATTACTTTAATGATTTCAATTGATTGAATTAGAAAAAACTCATATGCCTTACAAAATTTAATCGATTCTGTAGTAATTTCAATCGATTGAATTTTGGGAAACCCAAAAATTCAATCGATTATATTGTATGTCCAATGGATTGAATTTTCAAGAAATACAATCTCACCAGCGTTTACGGATGTAACAGATCAAGGATAAAATTCTAATTGATTATGATTGCCAAAATATTTATTACGATTAATGAAAGATCTAATTTGTTATTATTTTTATTCTTAATTATTAATAAACATGATAGATAAATGATAAAATAATAATTTATAAAATAAAAGATTTTATAATTAAATAATATACAAAGAATTAATTTGTAATTAAAATTAAATAAGGACTATTTAGCAGTTATTAAAAAACTTAAAAAATATATCTTGTTATAAGACAATTTAATGGTCCAAACGTTCTGATGGCACCATCGAATCCTGTGCCATAAAAGTAGGAGTGTTTATGGATCGGATCGTATCCGCAGATTTGCGGTAAATATCCGCATTCGATCCGAAAATTGCGGATACGATCCGATCCGCACATTGATCAGATTGGATAGGATCCGATCTGCACCCTTTACGGATCAGATCACGGATATCTGCTCTATATTCGCATGTTCGATCCGCAGATCTACAGATCCGCACAAGAATAATTAAAAATAAATAAATATATATGTTTAATATTATATTTACTTGTTTGTATGCTTTAGTTAGTAATTATTATTCATATATTGTATTATTTTATTTTTGTTATTTAGAAAAAAGTTTGATTAAAAATATTTAGGAATAAATAAGTTTAAAAATGTGAAAGAAATATTTTTATTGAATTTTTACATAGAAATATGATTAAAAAGAGAAGGTTCAATTATGCGGACATATTCAATATCCAATCCGATCTGATCCGCATATTTGCGGATCAGATCTGTCACTAAAAAACATGGATATCATATTTGATCCGATCCGATAAAAATTATACAGATCGAATCAAATTTTCGACCATATTCAATCTGATTCGATCCGCATACATTCCTACATGAAAGTGTCTGAATATAAGTCTTTAGCTAATGACTAATTCTATTAACCATAAACATGTTTAAAATGTGAACTTTCACCTGCATAGAGTGAAGATTAAGAATGTTAAAGAAACGATGGAAAATTCTATGAAATCAATTAAAATAATTGTTTTATTTTTTAAAATAAATAAAAATACTTTTAATTACATAATTTTTTTAGCTGTGACGCAAACCGTCGTAGGCCTAAGTGATCAAGGGGTGAAATATATATATATGTTTAAGAATTTATCCGATTTGGACGTAATTTTAGCCTATAAATTTTTTTTAAAAAATAACTATTTCTACTCATGAATATTATGAATACTGACAAAAATATTCATTAAAAAAACTAACATTGTACTATTAAAGATGAATTCTATAAGACAGAAGTACCTAAATCTTAATTTTTTGTTAATTTTTTAATAAAATTTTTAAATTACTCTTATTCTTTATTTTTAATCTCAACTTCACCACCACTTATTCTTTTTCAAATTCCAAACTTTCACAAGAATCACCACTCAAACATCCATACCACCTTTGGAATTTTACCCTCTTCTGCATCTGACACTCCCAATACTCCTTTGTCTGCCGCTTTCGCTTGCAATTCTCTGCTACTATCCTTTGAAACGTTTCTCCGCTGCTCCACGACCCTTTCGAAAATGACATCATCGTCAAATCGAATGCCGTCGTCGAAGGCCTCGACTCACCAGCGCCGCTCATGCTTTCGAACTTGTTAAATTACTACTTAGCTTGTTGCTTGTAAAGTGGAAATTTATTTGAAGCTTCATCTGTTTGAGGATGCAGAATCCACACTTTTAATATTTTCAAAGTGAAAGATTGTCCTCTGGTCTACTCTCAAACCAAATTTTTTGGTATGCTTGGTAAAACTTACATGCCTTTAATCTTTGCACAGGTTAAGATAATTTTGAAAAAGTTAAAAAAAATCTTAAAATTCTAAATCCATAACTAGAAAGAATATTTAATTGAACAATTCAAGAAATAAATGATGAGTTGTTGGCTTGTTGCAGGTTTGAGAGGGGTCAGAGAGAGAGGGGTTGGTGATAGGTGTGGGAGTGACAAAGAAAAGGAATTCAAATAGAGGAATGCCACGGAGAAAAAAAGGAAAATGAAAAATCTTGTAATGGTGAACAATATAATGAGAGGGATGTTTGGACTGCAAGATTTGATGAAAGCGTTGATGGAGATGCTCGGAAACACGGGATTTAATAAAGAAAAGAAAGAATAGAGGTGAGGTTGAAAATAAGAGGTGAGGGCAATTTAAAAATTTTATCAAAAAGTCAATAAAAATGAAAGTTTAGGCATTTTTATTGTATAAAATCCATCTTTAATGAATACAACGTTAATTTTTTTTCTTTAATTAATACTTTTGTTAGCGTTTCGTAAAATTTATTAGTATAAATGATTGTTTTTCCATTTATTTTTAACTTTTTTATTTTATATCTGATAAATTCTATTTTTAGGGTTTATCTTGTACTTAATTTAGTGGGTTTTATCAATTATTCTCACACCCATGCATATAATTCGCATGTTTTACATTTTCCTTCTTAATTTTGTACTATGAGTAAAAACATGCTCCTTTGACCCTAAATTAGCTAATTTCAATCCCCATTTATTACCGTTCGATGCCGTGATATGTTTGCCGAGTGTTTTCAGGGTTTATGGGGGGCAGAAATGGCTTAGAGGATGAAAAGAAAGCATGCAAAAGTGAAAGGAACACAAGAAAATGAAATTTTAAGAAGCTGGCAGCGACGCACACGCGTGGACAACGCGTACGCATGAATGGGGGCGATATCAAAAAACGTTAGGGGCGATTTCTGGGCTGTTTTTGGCCTAGTTTCAAGCCCTAAAACACAGATTAGAGGCTGCAGAGTGGGGGAATGAAGGAGGAACTTCTCATTATTCACACATTAGGTTTTAGATGTAGTTCTCTAGAGAGAAAGGCTTTAGGGTTTTTAGCTTTAGTTCTTCTCAAATTCTGAATTCTATCTTATCTCAATTTAGTTTCTCTTCTACTATTATTTGTTTTAGCATTCTAGTTTATTTATTTTCCTTGTTGATTACTTTATGTTGCCAATTTAGTTTATGAATGTTTGATGTTAGATTCAATTTTCATATTAATGCAATTTATGTTTTCTATGGTTATTGTTGCTTTCTTTAATTTGTGTTATTGATGCTTGCAATTGGTTGTTTAAAGTTAATATTCCTTGTTACTCTTCTATGTTTTTATGTTATGCCTTCCAAGTGTTTGATAAAATGTTTGGTTGGATTATTTTAAATTAGCTTTTTATATTCTTAACTTGGATTGATTAGTTGAGACTATATAATTATCAAATTCTCTTGTTGAAGGATGATTGAAAATAGCTTATTGGCTTAGACTTCACTAAATCTAGTCTTTGATTAGGACTTGTGAATTTATGTTGATTTTGCTCACTTGACTTACATTCATTGTATAGGGTTAACTAAGTGAAAACGAAATACAATTACCATCACAATTGATGATGACAACAAGGACATGACTTCTAATTCTCAATTCTAGTTAAGAATTTTCTTAGTTATTAATTTAATTTCTTGCCATTTTATTTCCTTATTCCTTATTTCAAAAACCCAAAAAATATATTTTTCTATAACCAATAATAACCATACTTTCCTGCAATTTTTTGAGAGACGATCCAAAATTTAATACTTCAGTTAATTTTTTTAAATTTGCTTAAGTGACAAATAAATTAAATTTGATTGAGGTTAAATTATCGGTTTAGAACTATACTTATAACGCGATTAATTTTGTAAAAATCTTTACCGACAATTTCTCCATCAATATCATATTTACCTTTACGCCATATTTACCCTTCTTTTCTACCCTTGTCACCGTTACCAACACTCTTCTTCTTTTCTCTTCCAGCAGCGGCTACCCTAGATAAGTTTTTCTTCATTGTTTTGTTATTTTTTCTTCCCTTATTTATTTAGCGTTATGTTATTTTATTTTATATATAAATTAGTATATAAGTGGATTGTTGTAATTTATTAGTACAGTATAATATAATTTAAATATTTTAAGTTATTATAATTTAATTTTGTATTTAGAGTATTTTAAATTTTTAATTTAGATGATATTATTATAAATATAAAATCAAATTATAATAAACTAAAATATTTAAATTATATTAAAAAATATTTAAATATGATATAAAATAAAAGAATAAAAATAAATATAGTATAAGAGAGGAATAAAAGATTGCCTTTGATAAAGGCAGACCACGCTCAGATTGGGTGGGCCCTTGCTGATCTGCGTGTTTCATCCTCTGATCTCCTAAGCATGTGCCAATTTGCTTTCCGGCTAAAAAATAATTAAAGATGTTTTTATACGTTTTGGAAAAATAAAGAATTAATTTTCCAGTGAACATTATCCGTTTAATCATATATACGGACCTACGGTGGCAAGTAGCGGAACATCAAAGAGTAAATTAAAATTTTGGTACTTCAAAAGATTTTAATTTTTGATAAAATGTTTCTCGAAGGAATGAAATATCATTAATTTTGATTCTAAATAATTTTTTTTACGAAATCAAAAACAAAATTGAAAGAGAGTCTAGAGATCAAAGGTTTTCTTCAATTATAGAATTTTGCTAATGAATACTCTAACGAAACTTTTGAATGAAGGATACAGAAAGATAAGTTTTTATTAAAAAATAAAAAATAAAAGTCTTTGACGACTCTTGTATTTTTATTTTCAATAAAAAATTTCCCTTTTTATATCCAACCCTAGGGACACTAGTTATCATCAAAAATATATATAGGGGAGTTTTCTGGTGATAAGGTAGTAGTGGTCAAAAATGGCCAAAGATTGACCTACAAATAAGAGGTTGACATGTGGAATGGTTGATTATAATAAGAATCATTTTAAAGATATGCTTTTGTGAATTACATTAATGTAAGCGAGCCATAATTTTCACAAATTTTAAAAAAAAAAATTTCAAAAAATTTTTGTGGGCCTTCGACAATGTAAACAAAAAAATGAGAAAAACTAAATTATAAGAAAAAAATAAAAATATAAATACATAAAAAAAATAAACAAGAACATTGTGCAATTAATAAAAATGAGAAACCAAGTAAAAAAAAAATAAAAAATAAGAAACTACGACATAAATTTAAAGTTTATAAAAAAATCTTATTATTTTTAGTTATTTTAAATTTTCGTAATTGAATTCCAAACCAAGAAATTGAATAAAACCTCATTTAATTGCATTATATTTTGATTTTTTTTTATTTTTTATTATATATCTATTAATAATTATTGATTCTTTCTTTAAATGAATAATATAAAAAACTAAGTTAAAAACTTAAAATCAAAATTTGTCCTATTATAAAATTTTAAGTTTATTTTTTTTCTATTCAAATATTTATATTGATAATTTGGTTTCTATTATATATTAGTTATATCTCTTAATTAATTTTTTATAATTAAAATTTGTAATTGAGTATATTTTATTTTTTTAATTTAATTTTTTGATTGATTATTTTTTAAATAAATATATATGACAAAAATAATCCAAATACTTGCACAAAAACGTGGCCATTATGTGTGTATACTTGGTTTATTTATTTTTATTAACTGCAGAGCTTTTTTATTTTTTATACTTGGTTTCTCATTTTTATTAACTGCACAACTTTTTTGTTTATCCTTTTTTTTGGTGTATTTAGTGTATTTATATTTTTCTTTTTTTCTTATAATTTAGTTTTTCCCATTTTTTGTCTACATTGTCGAAGGGTACAAATTTTTTTTTTAAAATTTGTGAAAATTATGGCTCGCTTACATTAATATAATTTATAAAAACATATCTTTAAAATGATTTTTATTATAATCAACCATTTCACATGTTAACTTTTTATTTATAGGTCAATCTTTAGCTATTCTTAACTACTACTACCTTAATCACGAGAGAACTCCCCATATATATATATATAAAGTTATAAACGTTGGCTCATCATAAGTGCTTCGTCCAACATGTTTAATAAACTGAGAAATGAACATGGTATTACTATTAAATAGCCAGTGTTAATGCATGTTGCCTTTTAATAGCACCATGCCACCATGATGTAAGTTTATGTGTCTATATATAGAGAAAGCACGCATATAGTCAAACTATCACTAATTTGGATTGGTCAAATTATTAATTCATCATTTGATTGTTTAAACAAATATTGAAAATTTTAAATTTTATTTTATGTATATAATAATTTATTAATTAGTAATAAATTAAAATTTAAATTATGATAGATTAATTATTATTGATTTGTCAGATTAAAAGATATGATTAAAAAAATAGTTACCAACTAAAATTAAGAATTAAGTACGATTTTGATCTCTAAAATGTAGGTCAACATTTTTTTTTTGTTTTTAATTTTTTTTATATACAAAATTGTCTTTAAAGTTTAAAATCAAATTTTAAAATTGTCTTTTTTATTTAAATATTAAAATTTTGAACTAAATTATCCATAATAAAAAAATTATAAAATAAAAAAAAAGAAAAATAAGAGAAAGAGAAAGAAAGTGTTTCTACTCTTGCAAAAGAAAAAGAAAGAAGAAGAAAGAAAAAGAAAAGAAAAAAAAGAAACTGTCCACAAGCCATCTCTGTCTCCACTTTTGTCACTATTTTCGTAAGATTTTATTCTCTAAAATAAAGATAATTTTAAAACCAAATTAAACATTAGAAACGATTTTGTATATAAAAAAATATCAAAAACAAAATTTTTTTTTGATATATACGTTATGACTAAAATCGTACTTAACTCTATAATTAATTAACAACAGTTGAAAGGGTAGTATATGAGATTTGTATACGTGGGATATAGTAAGAAAAGAAGGCAAGGAATGATAAGATCCCTATATCCACATATACACACAATTGGTGTTGGTTATTGAAGCCAAAACTGTATGTGACAGCCACTAGCTAAGAAATATTATTATATATGTATATAGGAAATGCTAATGCCGTACCACCCATTATAAAGACAATACTTTAGCCACAATTGCAAAGATATGAAGTAATATATGGGATGGATGGCTAAGACAAAGATGGAGATATTATTTTATACAAGTTGAAAAATAGAAGATAAGGTGAGAGATGAAAAGTGGTTTGAATTGAAGCACTATGTTATGTAGAGAGCAAAAAAGAAGAGGACAAAACTTGCAAAGTCTAAAGTCTAAACCGCTAAGATGGGCCCTCTACCTTCTCATATATGTTGTAGAAGATGTGTAGAGAAATTAAAACCAAACAAAAAATAAAATAAAAGGACAAAACATAGCTGACACAATTAGGTTTGGATGTGAAATCTATGAAGACCTCGGTGTGATTTTCCTAGTTGATATGAAGGTTATTTTCGTTTGTGACGATGTAATTATATTTGTAAAGGAGTTAACTTTAGTAGGATATGATTGGTGGGAATGGATCTCTCAAAATTCTTTTTCCAATTAATGATGTTAAGTGTAATTTTTTATTATTTAATATTTTTATATTTTTTATTTTACTTAAGGATAGTACGGTGAGATATTATATTTTATAATATTAATTAAAAAAATTGAAAAGATTTTTTTAAATTTATGTCAAAATTATTTACATTTTTATATATAAAAAATGATAAAAGTGTAACCCTAGTTTTGCCTTTGACCAAAACCATGTAGGACAAATTTTTCAAATGATAAAAGAATTTAATTAAAGAGTTATTTTTTGTAGTTAATATCAGTCAATTTTTTTAATTTTATATTCTAAATTTTAAATTCTCTAAAAATAAAAGTAAAAAAAATTAAATTTACAATAAAAAGAATTAGCCAAATTTGACTACTTAAAAATTGATTCTCCATTTTTTATTTGAAAATATGTAATACATTATCATATGCTAAAAGACTAATATGTTCAAAGGTGAATTTTAGTCAGAGATTAAATTCATTAAAATAAATATTCCATTAAGCGCATTAAATGTACTTCATTATAAAAAGTTGTAAAAATATTGAATGAATTTTGTACATAAGAAGCTTTGAAGAGTTTTTTGTTTTGAATATAATGGTCAGAAAAGTCATTTGAAGTGGTGTTTGGTAATAGTGATATGAAGAAAAAAAGAATTGGAGGGTAGCCTGAGGTGGAGGGCCAATTGAGTTGATAATGCAAAATTGCAGAGAGGGCACTGAACTGAAGCAATTTATTTTTGTTGTTTTATGAGAAGTACACATATGCAATAATAGAAGGATTTGTTTGCTCCAACAGTTTTAAACCAGGCCCCCCTTTCCCATAACACACCTTTTCCTTTTATTAGATACTTCTCTTAATAACCAATTATTGTGACTATTCTCTGCCCCTTTTTCTCTGTTTTCATCATGCCTCTGTTTTTGTGTGCATTTGTCTCTGTCTCTCTATTTCCAAGCACTTTCAATTTTTTTTTCTTACCGTACAGACATTTTTGGGTTTATTCAATTTCTCTTTTTAAACCTAAATTTTTCTATTTCAAAAAAAACTAAAAATTTCTTATAAAAAAAAATCTAAATGCAGTTTTATTTTCGTAAAAAATATATTGTGATCTTACTAGATTAGAAAATATATTTATTCTTTAAGTATTTATAGAGATAACTATACTGTATGAATACAAAAGGTCACATAACAATTGAGTCAATATACATGAATATCTATGTGGTATTTATGAAAAAATTTGAAGATATTGCTATAAAAAATTAGTTTTTCTTTTATTGTAAAATGTTTGAATATTCTGATAGCTGATTGTTTTAATAAAAATATATAAAATAATATGAATAAATTTACAAAAATATGTGACTGGTAAATTTGGTGGATGAATTTTATTTCTATTTATTGAAAATGTTTATTATAAAAGATAACTAGTTTTCCTTTTTCTTTTTTTTTTATAAAATATCAAAGTCGTCTCTTGCCCGTTGTACCAATCAACTTTGGCTTTGTACCCAATGCCATTGCCATTATTACACTCTTCTCCACTCTGCTACTGCATATGCATGTGCATGTGCATGTGCATGTGCGAGCGCTATGTGAAACAAGGAAAAACTATAATTAGATAATGTATAACGTTTTCCATCCAATGATTATATGAAGTTAGGATTTAGGAATGAGGAGCAGTTTTCTTTCCTTCTTTTTCCCTTTCCAGTTTCCATGCATGACTTAAATAATAAATATTATATAGTTTCATTGGCTTTTCTGTAACAAAATGGAATGAATGGAGAATAAGAAGAATAAGATGCTCATAAACACACAATTTATTTACAACAAGCACTAAAATTCGATATTGCCGATGGTTTTACTGATAGTAAAAGCGTCGGTAATTAATTTTATTGAAGATCAAAGCGTCAATAAATGTTTGTCGGACAAATTTTAGTTAGTAAATTTCAAGTTATTTTAGTGTTTTAAAATTTAAATTATTAACTTTTTTATTGATTAAGAATACGAAACTAAAACAAAAATATAATATTTAGACTAAACTACTAAAAATATCTATAAAAAAAATTGATTTGTTAACAAGAGTAATCATAGAAAATCATAACTCATGACATATCCGTAAAAGTTTAATCTCGTGTACAAAATTAACTAAACATGATGTAGCCTTAACAGAGTGGCTTACATGGTCAATTTTCTTTCACAATAGCATGTGTTGCTAAGCATCATTTGGAGACAATATGAATCCTAATTTTTTGTTCTTTGTTAGAACTCAATTTTCACAAGAAGAAATTGAACAATGTCAAAGAAAAAAAGTAATTACAAGTGAAAGTAGTAGCTTTTCAGGAGCTTCACATGAAAAGATAAAGAAGAAAAAAATTCTGATTTAAAGATATCAGTGTGATGAGTATGTTGTCTTGTTAAAATTTGTGACGATTGCTAATTTTGGAAGATGGTTTATTCGCTACCCCTTTTGAAAGGTATGAAATGTTATTTATGACAATTAGACAAGTGTAAAGTTCTCTGTATCTCTGATTTTTTTATTTTTGTGAGTCGAGATTGCAATTACTTTGTTTGGGTTGATGAATTTGAGGGGATGACAAGGGTTAACAAAGTCTTTAATTAGAAGAATCAGTGAGCATAAATATGGTGTTGCTAATCAAGATGTGACGAATGCTTTAATAGACCACAGTAAAAGGAGTATTAACACAACCATGAAGATTGAGAAGAAGATTAAAAGTGAAATTAAAGTTATAAGAGTATAATTTGTGTTCGTATCTTTAAGATTGTTGCTGCAATTTACACTTTTCTTGTTTATAATGGTAATATACAAGTAATTGAAAAGTTTGAGTGCAAAGTTTATGCATAGCAAATAATTTGGGTGTAGGATCTAAGCATTTTGTGCTAGTGAAAAATAATGTAATTTATGTTTAAATGGAATGAATTATTTGCTTTTTATTGCATTTGTATTCCACCTGATTCTCAGCAACCGTTATTTTTTTATAACATTCATTAAGCATTCTGAGTTAAGTAATTAGCTAATCATAACAACATCAATGTTATAATATAATATATACTAGAAAATCTACATAATCATTCATAAAGTTTTACCAAATAATGAAAATAATCATAAGCATTCATAAAGTTTTTAGAAGCTACATCAATAGGAGTTTAAATAGTATATATAGCATACCAAAATACATGATTATCTAAAAGAAAAATAGTTAAACATACCTAATCCTAATTAGTAAAGTATTAAAGTAAATTATATAAATATAGAATAAAAAAATATGATAATGACCGTTAATGCTCATTTTAGTTTGATGTTGAGTTGCTGCTCCCACTAGATAACCTATTGGCTGTGCCTTGCACAGTAGTAAATGTTCTGAATGGTTTGAATTCAGCAAGGGTTAAGTACGATTCTGGTTCCTAAGATAGGGGATGAACATTTTTTTGTTCTTGGCCTTTTTTTGTCTATAAAATGGTCCCTAAGATTTAACTTAATTTTAAAATCGTCATTTTTACCAAATTTTTAATTTTTATTCCAAAAATACCTCTAATTAGAAAAATGGGTTAAACGGGGAAGGGGAAAGGGTATCACGGGGGTGTTTGATTTGGGAAAGAAAAGGGGGAAGGGAAGGGAAGGAAAGGGAAGGGAGAAGGGGAAGAGGAAGAGGAAGAGGAAGGGGAAGGGAGAAGAGGGAAGAGGGAAAGGGAAGGGCCATCGCCGCTGCTCCTCGCCACCGTCGCTTATGCTCTTTGTCATTTGCCATTTTTGCTCTTCCTCTTCGTTCTCGCCGTCATCGTCGCCTCACCGTTGCCCTCGTCTCACCGCATCACAGCGTCGCGCCCTCGTCTGGCCCGTGTCCTCATGTTCGTCGCCATCGAAGAGGAGGTGGTAGTGGTCATGTGTGAAATCTAAGTTCTGAGTTCTGGGTTCTTGTTTTTCTGGGTTCTTGATGATGATGATGATGATTTTCTGATGTTTCTTCTTAATATTTCCATTATTCATTATTGTTGTTGTTGTTCTACTTCTAGTTGCTTTTGTTGTTGTTGTTGTTGTTTTTCTGATTCCATTATTCATTGTTGTTATTTCATTGGTGTTTCTTCTATTTCTGCTTCTGCTTCAACTTCTGGGTTTGCTTCAGCTTCTGGTTATGCTTCTGTTGATTTTGGGAAAGAAAGAGAGAGTATTTTCGTCCAAATGACTATTTTGAAACTAAATTAAACTTTAGAGACCATTTTGTAGACAAAAAAGGTCGAGGACGAAAAAAATTTTCAGCCTCTACCGTAGGGACCAAAATCGTACTTAACCCATCCAGAAACTGGCCACCTTGGTATAAATTGTGATCTTGATATTGGCATAAACTATGCAAACATAAAAATTATGCCTGCACTAACTCCTTGCATTGTATGTGGGGACACAATGGATGATCTGATAGATGCATCGGATGGCTGAGAAGTTCAAAGTTGGAGTCCGAGACAAAGGGGTCTGAGTGCTTGATGGTGGCCTAATGTTGGTGGGTTGTAATGGAAGAGGCTTTTTGGTGGATCTCTTCGTTATCTTTTTTATGGTGGTTAGTATCCTAACTAGTGGTGGCACTTGTAGTGTAACTGGCACATTTGGAGATGGATCCAATGTGGTAGTGACTTAAAATTAAATTAGACATAATTTTAAGTAAACTTAATAACTCCAATATGTTTGAGCAATTAATAAATTTAGATTTTATATGTGATTTGACCTACAATTAAATTAGACATAATTGTAAATAAACTTAGCATGAAGTTATTGCAAAATCAAATCCTATCATAAATTTATTAACAACAACTAACCTAATTTTTTCATATTGAACGAAGAACTCTTCTAACTTAAAGATTATAGACTTATAGTCATTGAATCACTTTGTTTATAAAAGTATTACCTCTCGAAAGCCTTCAAATATGGCAGAACTTGCCTCTGAACACAGTCTGTTGAAAAAGTTGCGACCTCTCTCTCCAATGTCACTTTGAAGATGATACTCGAGATCAATGTTGTCGCAGAAATAAAAAAAAAAATAGAATACACTAGAAAAGAAAAATGTCGAAAACTGTTCTATTAGGACATGGTTAAATTTCGCACTCAAAAAGAGGTGCACTTTTTATTCTACATTTAATTGCAATTTGAAGGAGTAAGTAATTTTCTTTTAATTAATTAAATAAATACAATTTTCACAAAAAAAAAATAAAATAATCCACCTAAAAAAATTTTTTTTGCCACATTAGAATGGTCATGAACACATCACATAGTTTAACAAACTTTTTTAACATTTGGTCAAAAATGGATCATCTCCTTTTATTTTTCTACTGGAGAGAATAAAGTGTGATATCTCACCCTTAATTCTATAAGTGGGACTAGAAATTAATAAGAGAGAGAACAATGAATAGTAAAATTACACACTGTACACTATCCGATTTTTTTCTCACTAGAAAGGATCCACTCCCATTTGATCACATTTGACAAAGGACGCTCAACAATTATAGACATTTTAGTTGTTATGATCTTCTATAATTATTCTTGTCCGCAAATCAATCTATCATAAATATTTTTGATGGTTTAGTCTATTATTTATAATTTAATATGACTGAAAACTTTAAACATAAACCCTTAAATTTTATAGGCAAACAAACAACTCATGGTACAAGAGATTAATTTTCCACTTTAAGGTTGGAAATTTTTAAAATCCTTTTTCTCCCCTCTTATAGAAGAACATCACCATAGTTAGGTAGCAAATCATTTTTGTCCTCTCCTTCACTCTCAATTGTATTATTATTATTATTATTATTATTATTATTATTATTATTATTATTATTATTATTAGGACAATGTGGGAAAGAAAAGAGAAATAATAAAGGAGAAAAGAACAAAGGAAAAATAGGGAATTCTTTTTTCTACGCCACAGTACATTTCATTAAATGAAGACAGAAAAAATGTGGGTCAAATAAAATTAAAAAAAAAAAGAAAAAAAAAAGCTAGTTTACTAATTTACAGTATGTTTTGTAGTGGTTCTGAGGAGTGGATCTGTTTCAAGTGAACAAATCTTTGGAAAATCATCAGCACCATCATCATCAATTTTAGTTATAACAATCTCCTCAAGACAAGCATCACCATGACCACTACAACAACTCTTGTTGTTGTTGTTGTTGTTGATGGTGTTATTATTATTAATAGACTCTGAATCTGATTTTGTTGTGAGTTCTTTGGCTCTTTGCACTTCAACATTCCAATCTGTTCTATACAGAACAAGCATCATGAGAACCACACAGGAGCCTTGCGCAGCAAGTAACCCAAGCCACAAGCCGGGAAATCCCATTTTAGCAACAAATCCGAAAAAAATAGCCACAGGCATACCGACCAAATAAAACGATCCTAAGTTAATGTTTGCGCCAATCGAGGGCCTTGCGCTTCCCCTGAGAACTCCGCAGCCAGTGGTCTGCGGACAGTTCCCAAGTTCGCAAAGCCCAGCGATTGGTAGCACTATGGAAGTGAGCTCTAAAATCTGAGGGTCATTAGTGAAGAATCTTCCCCACTGGTGTCTCATGAGGGAGTTGAAAACCATGGCGGCGAGGCCGAGGGCGGCGGCGCAGAAGAGGGACACCAACATGCAAATGCGAGCCTTGTGGGGCCGGTTTGCGCCTAACTCGTTGCCAACTCTGGTGGAGACGGCGAGGCTGAGAGAAGATGGGAACACATATACGAGTGATGTTGTTTGGATGAGGATTCCCATGGAGGCGATGGTGGCTTTTGGGTTAGCCAAGTGGCCGCACAGCATAATCATGAATTCGTACCACCACCATTCCAGGCAAACAGAGGCGCAGCTTGGGATCGCCATCGCCAGCAGCGAAGACCAGCCTTTTAGGCTCTCCATGCTTGGCCGCACCCATGACTCTCTATGCACGCCGGAGAAGTAGATGAAGGCTGAAAGGAACAGAATGAGGTTCAGATTCGTTAAGACCATCGCCGTCGCCACCCCTGTCAAATTTTGGTTAGTATTCAATGTTTGATCTTTCTGCCATTACCCACTAAATTATTTATTCTTATAAAATGTACTATCAAAATACAAAATATATATTAAAACTTTTTATTAGTATTGATATGACTTCAAGGTTATATTTTATCAGTAAAATTTATTATTTCTGGTCAATATTTAGTCAACAATATTTAAAAATATCGATAAAAAATTTGAATTAATAATTAAAAATATTAATCAAAAACAATAAATTGTGATGTTTTGTAAGGAGCGCACCTGCAATACCCATGTTGAGGTGAACGACAAGGAGGAAGTTGAGAGGAAGATGGAGGAGAACACTGATGGCGGAGCAATAAGTAACGGGCATTGTAATGCTCTGAGTCCTGAGGTAGATTCTCAATGGATGAAGAAGTGAGAGCAAGAAGAGATCCGGTATGCAAAAAAGAATGAATCTTTGCGCCATTGAAGAAATCTCATGATCTTGACCAAACCACAAGAGGATCCTGTTCATGTTTATCCACATGAATGAAATTGGAAGCGAAGTTGAGAGGAGGAGGAGCACCGTGCGCTGAAGCGTTAAGCCGAGAATCTTCCATTGTTTAGCGCCGTAGGCTTGGCCGCAAATGGGTTCCATGCCCATGGCTAAGCCGGAGATGACAGAGTAGCCTGTGATGTTGGCGAAGCCTATGGACAGAGAGCCTCCTGCAAGCTCCATTTCTCCAAGGTATCCAAGGAAAACCATGGAGATCATAGCTCTTGAATATAAGAGTAATCCTGTCATTGCTGTTGGTCCAGATATTTTTCCTATCTCTTTGATTTCTTCTAAAGCCTGATGCACACAAAAATATATAAATGCTTATTACACTTCATTACATTACTGTTTTTCTTAACTTTTGTGTTCAATTTAATTTACCTCGTTAGGAGTTGGCCATCTATGATCGACAACTTTGGAATGGGGAGTGATGAGGATGGTTGTTTTTGTGGGACAGAGAAATGTGGATGCTGAAGATGGCTTGGGATTACACATGATTATAAGGAGAATCAAAAAGGTGATTTATGTTATATATGTATGTATTAACTATTAATAAGTCTATATAATGTTTGTGTTGGGGAGAAACAATAATAACAAAGGTAATGTGTTGTATAATTTTGGGGGGAAGAGGGTGAAGAGTTAGTGGGTATTTATGCATGAAAAGTTTGGGCCCCTACTGTTGAATTTGGAATGTGTCACTCATAAAATGTGTTGAACGACATTGCTATACAATTTGAGAGTATAAAATAATAAGGAAAGGCTAAAGTTTTCAAAAAAAAAAAAAAATGTAAAAGAAAGATCAAACTTAAACGAAACAAATGCCTGTATGGAGTGCTGGGTTAACCGACCTTGTTAATTTTTTCTCTTGTCAAATTATAGTTTTTTTTTTCAAAATCCCAAATATTCTCTTATCAGATAATATAGGGTGAGTTTAGTAAAACTATTGTTTTTTTAAAATAATTGATCAAAATTGGTTTTTGAAGGATAACATTCTAAAATTAGTAATATTTATATTTGGTAAATTAAAATAAAAATAATTTTTAATAAATATAAATAATATTAATTATATTTGATAAAATAATTTTTAAAATTTAATTAGACTATGATAAACATAAATATAATTAGATATTTATTAATATATAAAATTATATTAAACTTTTTAATTTTAATAATAATACTTTAATTTAAAAATGTACTTTAACTTTTAAAATATGACAATGTAAATACATAATCATTTTGATTTATTAAAAATTTTACCAGACAAACTATAATAGTCTTACATAAATCGAACAGGATTATATTATACAATGACAACGATAAAAAAAAAGTTTTAAGAGTTAACTTTTTTTCAATAATATTTAGTAAATTTTATCATTCTTTTTTATTTCTGTTTTCTTTTTTGTTTTGGTTTCAAGAAAAATTGGGTTTCAACTTTTTATTGAATAATTACTGACCAAAAAAGATTAACTCCCTCATTAGGCAAACAAATAATAAATCTTTTTCGAATCAATAAAACTTCTTGTTCTTATTATTAAACTAAATGTTTATTAGTCTTTGTGGTAATGTTAAATTTTATTTTAAAGATTGAAATATAAACATAGGATGAAAAATTCATTTAAAAGAAAAAAAAACACAAAAAAATTATGCTCGATATATAAATAAATCAAATAAATCAAATTTTTTGTTTACGTCATAACACAGTTATGAACGTACAGGCAAACTCTCTTTGAATTTGTCAAAAATTTTTGGAATTCATTTATTTCTTGCAGGGGTGACTTATTTTGGTTTTGGCGTATTTTATGTAACAGGATTGTATAGTCCTGGGATATGGGTGTTCGATCCTTATGGGCTAACTGGAAGGGTTCAATCCGTAAATCTTGCATGGAGTGTAGAAGGTTTTGATCCTTTTGTTTCGGGGGAATAGCCTCTCATCATATTGCAGCAGGGACATTGGATATATTAGCCAGTCTTTTCCATCTTAGTGTACGTCCACTCCAACGTCTATATAAAAGATTGCGTATGAAAAATATTGAAACTGTCCTTTCCAGTAGTATCGCTGCTGTATTTTTTGCAGCTTTTGTTGTTGTTGGAACTATGTGGTATGGTTCAGCAACAACTCTGATTAAATTATTTGGCCCCACTCATTATCAATGGGATCAGGGATACTTCCAACAAAAAATATATCGTTTCTCCCAAAAATTTAAATAGATAAAAAAATATATCAATAGTTATATTTCTAATACATCTTTTAAGTAGGAGTTTCTTTTAATTTTGTTTAATTTGTTTTATAGGTTTTTTCTTTTTTATTTATTTTATACTATTTTTTTCTCTTTTAAGAGATAACAATGATCAAATTCTAAATATTTTGATCATAAAAATTCTAATATCATTTCATAAAACTATTTCTTCCACAAATTTAAATAAATACAAAAAGACACATAAATAATTATATCTCTAATAATCTATTCCAAAAATTTTAATAAGACAAAAATTACAATAATCTTTATATAAAATTAATAATTAAAAATTATTTAATAATAATTTAACCAAATATCAAATTATTTAACTATTTTTATCTATCAAAACACAACCTTGACGGGCTTTTACGAAAGAATATGTATTAATTTAATTATGTTTAATAGAAAGGGAAAAACAATTTGGGCATGTATAGCATCCGAAGAGTATTATGAGTTAATGAAGCTTTTTCTGAACCTTTGGGTGCGGATGGGAAGCATGAGGCAAGGTCCAATCTTATCTTTAGGCGGTGTAATTAAAAAAGGAGAAATATACCCAAAAAAAAAAAAGGAGAAAGACATGGTGCATTTATTCTCTTTAATGGTTTGATTCAGCCGTCAAATTAAAACGATGACAAGTCTTCATTAATGATAATGATGCCACTAAATAGTGGGCTTTAACTAGCTTGCTTATTAATGGGAAGTGGATAATATTTTTAATTATAAAAATATTTAATAACTAAAATTATTAGTTAAAAATTTTTAAAATTTATTATTTTTGACTTTATTTAATATATTATACAATAAATAAATATTAAATAAGATAAATTTAAACTATTTATGAAATTGATTATTTTTTGTCTTTCTAATGTTATTATTTTAATAATAAAATTTTACATCCAAATCATAACCCTAATAACTAAATCTAGCCAAGTATTTTAAATTTACGCGTGTCTGTCGTCACTTCTTCTTTATCTTTCTCTTTCATTATTGTTATCACTAACACTACCACGGGAGTGGATCCTCTCCAGTGGAAAAAAAACTGGATGGTGTCCAGTGGAAGATCTCACCTTTCATTGTTCTCTCTCCTATTTAATTTTGGTCCCACTTATAGAATTAAAGGTGAGAGATCACACTTTATTCTTTCAAGTGTTAGAAAAAATGGAGAGAATCCATTTCCCACTACCACCACCTCATTCTCCTTTTTTTCTCATTTAAATTTTTTCATCTCCTTCCTTTTCCTTCTCCTCCTTTATTATCATCATCACCATCATCATCATTATCGTTATCGTTATCATCTTCTTCTTATACATATCGTCGTTATTGTTATTGTTATCGTTATCGGTGTTATTGTTATTGTTATTGTTAAATTTTTGCCATGTTGATAATGTTGTATGATCCAAAATTGATTTTTGATGTGCTTTTGTTCATGGTTCAGTCTTGTTTGTGTGATTATTTTCGAATTAAGTTAATTGTGTCGCAATTGTTATGTAATTTCGTTTCATTTCTGAGTTGATTGTTTCGCAATCATTATATAATTTCGGTTCATTTCTAAGTAAATTAAGGTACATTTAGACTCATTGTCTTGCACAATTTGAAACTCTTTCTCCTCATCTTCTACTGTGCTTCTTCTTCTTCTTTTTCATCTTTTTCTTCTTCATCTTCTCCTTCTTATTTCATTCTCTCAAAATATTTTTTGATTTACTCTCTTGAGAGGAATAAAACCAAGAAAAAGAGAAGAAAATATCAAACAAAAAAGAAGAAGAAACATGTTAATGATGTTGTCTGATCCAAAATTGATTTTTTGGATGTGTTTTTGTTCATGATTCAGTCTTGTTTGTGTGCTTGTTTTCGAACTGAATTTATGTGTCGCAATCATTATGGTAAATTTTCTGTTCATTTTCGAGTTAATTGTGTCGCAATTGTTTGTAATTTTAGTTAATTTCGGAGTTAATTGTATCACAATCATCATATAATTTCGGTTTATTTCTGAGTGAATTAAGGTGCATTTGGACTCGTTGTCCTGCACAATTCAAAATTCTTTCTCCTCTTTCTCATCATCTTCTACTATTACTTCTTCTTTTTCATCTGTTTCTTCTTCATTTTCTCCTTCTTATTTTATTTTTTTAAAATTCTTCTTGATTTACTCAAATTTAACACAATTTATGAGTTTATGTGTTAAATTTGAGTTTACCTCTTGGACAAAGTCTTAGAAAATCAGTAAAATTAAATAGAAAAAAATATAACAAGAAATAATAATATAATGAATATTTCTCAAGTATTCTATAAAGACAGAAAAAAAAAAGCATTTCATCAACCTTCACAATCCTAGAAAATGAAATCTCTCAAACAGTTCTGATATGAATGATAAAT
Organism: Arachis stenosperma; assembly: GCF_014773155.1. Taxonomy (NCBI): domain Eukaryota; kingdom Viridiplantae; phylum Streptophyta; class Magnoliopsida; order Fabales; family Fabaceae; genus Arachis; species Arachis stenosperma. The sequence continues at coordinate 77,083,198 of NC_080383.1, forward strand.
TTAATATAAGATATCATGAATATACTCCTTTTTTCTAAAAGGCCTTTTTTAAAAATCTTTTTCTCTGTTATAGTTAAATTTTTCTCAGTTGAACTTGAATTTCACATGCAAAAATATCTAAATTCATGTTAAAAATAATTGTTATTAACATCCATTGCTTCTCACACCTCCAAATTTTATAATGTTATTCTTTGCTTCTCTTTCTTTCCGAGTTAATTGTGTCGTAATCAATTATGTAATTTTGGTTCATTTCTGAGTTAATTGTCTCGCAATCATTATATAATTTCGGTTTAGAAGTGTAAGGTGCATTTAGACTTATTATCTTGCACAATTCAAAATTCTTTCTCCTCACCTTCTACTGCAATAATAACAATAACGATAACAACAAAAGAATAATGATGAAGAGAAAACATGCGAAAAAGGAAAAAGAGAAGGAGCAGAAAAAAGAGAAGATGACTTGGTTAAAAAAATAATATATACATATATAATTTTACTCTTTTTAATAAAAGTGATTTTTATTAGTATTAAATATATTTAATTAAATTTGGAAGATAATATTATTTAAATGTGTAGTATATATGTTATTTTAATTGTTACTATCTTCTGTAAGTTTCTGTTTAATGCAACTTTAATTCTTAAATTGACAAGTGGATATATAGAAGACAATCTTGGGAGCTTGTGTTTCTTATTTTTTATTTTTGAGATATTATAAAAAATAAAAAAGTAGAATTTTATTGTTTTCGTTATGATGAAGGATTGAGTTTAATAATTACTTTTTCTTCTTCTTTTTTGTGGTGACGTGGATTGTCAATGATACCAACTGTTTGAGAAAAGAAATAAACTATAATGAATTATAGGCTTGTTGCTATTTTAATTTTGAGCGTTAATAATTGTCCGGTTCCGCTACATTATCAATAACATATCTGTCAACTTCTGTCAACTCTTATTTATAATTATATTTTATGAAAGTGTGTTCGTAAATGTGTCTAATAAAAATGTCTTTTTTATAACTGTGTTTAATAGAAATGTCTTTATAAATATATTTTCTGAATGTGTCTCTTTATATATGTATTTAAAATATATTAATTACTAGACACATCTACGAACACATTTCCATGAAACACAAATATAAATAAAAATTGACAAAAATTGACAGATAATATGTTGATACCCTATACTTTTCCATAATTGTCGTTAGCAACACTCGTCATAATTTAATTTTTAAAAAATATGATGGTTTAATATAACAAGTTTTGTTTTATTTTAAATAAAAACTATTTTGATTATTCTTATCCTCGTTGCTTGATGTGACATGGAATACTACTGGGTTTTGAAATGGAATGAGCATATTAATTTGGCACTTATACAAATAAAAATGTTAAAAATATTTTTTTATAAAAAATTTTATAATAAAAATATGTTTTATTTATTTGGTTATATTTAAAAAAAATAATATTTTTATAACATATTAAATCAAATTCTATAATTTATTATCTAATAATAAAAAAGATATATTTTTATACAAAGATAATCATAAAATTTTTATTATAATATCTACCTATTAATTTTATGTAACAATAGTGTCAGTGAATAGGATTGTAACAAACTATCAAATCATTAATGTAATGAATAATCACCGTACAGTGTATATTTAATCGCTATAATAAATATTTACTATAAACAAAATGTATATAGTTTAAGTTAGAACTTTTTTTAAACAAAAAAAATCATACCCTATCTAGAAAGCTAACTGTTTTCCGATGGATTTTTATAATAAAGAAACTACTTTAATAAAAATACTAAAAATATTTTTTTTTAAAGATATTCATACATGTTATATTATTATTATTAAACATTTTTATTAAATTAGTTAATAATTTATTTTTTTATTATAAACCAGAACAAAATCGATTTATTATAGTAATAATAATAATAAATCCAATTATTTATATTATAATTATTAGACCCAATTTGATCCGATCGAATTATACCATCTAAATCGAATATCTTTAATTTTTTTGATAAAAAAATAATTATATTCCTAATTTTTTATTTTTCAGATATTTAAATCCTTAAAAATTCAAAAATACAATTAAATCTCTAAAAAAAATTGAGTTTATTGTTATTATTATAAAAAAATATCAGTTTTATTCTAATTTATTAAAAAATTTAAAAATAACCAATTCATTAATACGTCCAATAATAATGCGACACATAAATATTTTTATAAAAAAACATTTTACGCATCTTTACAGGAGTATCCTCCAATAATAATCCATATTTAGATTTGTTAAGTAAAACTGAGCCGCGCTCATTTGATTTATTTACTATAGATGTATGCATGAATTCTAATCTTTATGTAAAAACCCTAACACACACATATACATATATATGATACTAGTGACAAAATTTTAGTAAAGAGAAAATATAAGTGATTAATTTTGAGTTAATTAATATTAGTCAATTTTATTTTAGGATTTATAATTTACAATTTAAAATTAAAAATTAAAAATTTAAGATCTAAAATTTAAAATTAATAAAATAATTAAAAAAATTGATATGGTGGTTTTAGTATAGAGAGAAATCCTATCTAGAGTGATGCCGAACACTTCTAAACTCTAAGTATTGAGAGAATATTATTTTATTTCCTTTCCTTTTGGGAAGGCATGAATTGTTTGCACTGCTTGTGGTATGATCACGCCATGCATGCATAATGTTTCAAACTTCCCAACCCGTTCTATTCGGAACACACCACAACCCCTAATGTCTTTTCTATCCCCCTACTTTTCTCTCTTTATTTGGGTCTCATCTGAGCACTCTTTTGTCTCTATTGACAAGCTAAGTATGAAAACATTCCTTATTGCCTACCCATATACTTCATCTCCTCTATTATCATTCCATTTCTATACATGGAAACTTTATTTTCTTTCTCCCTTTAAGCTAATTAATTACATGCGCCCTACACTATATTATTATCAATTTAATTTTGATTCATATCTTAATCTATCAATTACATTACACCGTATCAGCAAAAAAAAATTGTTTTTTATATTAATTATATAATGATCGTTACACATATAATTTGACGACCGTGTAAAATAATTACACTATCAGTGTAATAAAAATTATTATAAGAGAAAGTCTAAGAGCTATCATTTTTATTAAAATTTGATCCGCACTTAACCAACAAAAGAAAAAAAATGAGTAATTCTACACCATTTGATGAAATCTCACACTATTAAAAATACTAATAATAACTAATTAATGGCCACAAATCACAAAATTTGCTGTCTCTAACATTCTTCATTGTTATAAAACAACTTTTCTAAAAAATTTAAGTTAATAAAAAAAAGTCACGTGAATAGTTATATCTTTAACACATCTTTTTAAATAAGAGTTTCTTTTAAATTTTATTTAAAATTTTTACATAAATTTTCTTTCTCTTTCAATTTGTCATCATATGCTAAATACTTTAATTTTGGATCTAACAAGAATCAAACTCTATATTTTTGTTTATAGAAATTCTGATTTCATGCCATAAAATTACTTCTTTAAGAAATTTAAATTAATAGAAGGAGTCGCATAAATAATAATAATAATAATAATAATAATAATAATATTATTATTATTATTATTATTATTATTATTATTATTATTATTATTATTATTATTATTATCTTGCTCCGATGCTCTTCTATTATTGCTCGTTCCGTGTTCCTGTATCACGGGCATGCAGCCAAAAAAGGTTGGAACAAACAATTAATTTCATAAATGGGGTCACCACATTGTATATTTGTTAGATGAAGCGGATGAATGCATGGGACACCAAAGAATGTGTTATCAAACCAGAAATTCCATATTACAATTTGTATATTATATAAATATTGGGACTACTAGACTTATCATCCTATATAATATAGGCATGGAAATTTAGGTAGTAGCATGTGCATGTAACCAAGCTATATATATGTATAAATAAAAGATTTGCAATTTGGGTTAAATGTAGGTGATGATAGTGACAATAAGCTAAATATGTACCGCAATAATTTTGAGAAACTTGTTCATATGTTGCAACCAGTTTAGTAGGAGAATTATATCCGGCAAAAATTTAACCTCATAAAAAAATATATAAATAGATATATTTTTAATATATTTTTACATAAGAGTCTCTTTTAAATTTATATAGATTTTGTATTTTTTTTATTTTATACTGTTTTTTAAGATCGATCTCTAAATTTTTAGTTATGATTTTAATACTATATCATGAAACTGTTTTTTTCAAAATTTTAAATCATAGAAATAGACATACCAATAATTTTTATCTTTAATAGTATCAAATTAGAATTAGGTTTGGTGATTAACTAAGATTTATTTTCTGGTTGTTCATAGTATTTTTTAATTTGTCAAGTCAAAGATTAATTCATTTTAAATTTAAATTATATTTAAAGGTCTGCTACTAATTAATAGATTATTATATATATATAAAGTAAGAATTAAATTTCCGACACTTATTAATTAAACAGACGAGTGAGTTGATCCCTCAACTAAACCAACTTGTTTTACGTGATCAACTAAGATAATAAAGTTCAGTTGCATTGTATTTTAGTCTGAAATGCATATGTGTAGTAGTTTGAGAAGCTATTTAGGCATTACTTCTACCACTTTGTTGTTTGTAAATGTGAAAGGTTATCTGAAATGATATGTTGTTATCTATAATATAAAATGGCGGTGGAAGTAGTTGGTTAGGTTAGGGATGAAATGGGACCACAGATGGGAAAGGAGTTACATATGGGATTGATGGAGGGTTGATATACGGAGGAGACAGATGGAAAATGGGAGACATCTTTATATAGGAGAGAGAAATAATAATAATAATAATAATAATAATAATAATAATAGAATTTATCTATTTTATACCCTAAAAGTATATATATTAAGATTATAAAGTGAAAATTTTTTTATTGAAAATATAAAAATTTAAATTTTTAATATATTTATTTTGTATATATTAAATAAAATAATTTAAAATATTTATTAATCATAAGTTATTTCCTGTCCTAAAATAGCAATTTTAATTGTTGTTCATGTCTTTTCAACAGTGATATACGTCTCTCATTTAATTAAGTGAGATACAATGTTTAGATAGGCACAAAAAAATATAGATGGACATAATAATATTAAACTTGTGTACTTTTAAATAATTAAGACACTAAGATATAATTTGTGAGACACTAAATTTTTACTCTTTTATTTTTATTTAATTTTTAAAATTCTAAATGCATCCTTCCAAACCTGTCACATTCCTCCTCTCTTATGCATTTTCCATCTCACCTTTCTGCAACTCTTCTTTCTCAGTAATTCACCATTTTTCATTCTTCCTCTTCTATTAGGGATAGTAATTTTTTCTGGCGAGGCGGGTATCTGCAGAAATTTATCTGCGGGGGACAAATTTGGAGGTCATTTTCTCTCTGCGAGAACGGAAGACGGGTATCCGTTTAATAAACGGGACGGGGCGAGGACAGGAAAATAAGTACCCACCCCTTGATACCCGTATAATACCTGTATAGATAAAATTATATAAATATCTTTATATATATATATATATATATATATATATATATATATATATATTATGATGGAAACAAAAACCTAATTCATGCCTCTGTCTCACTCCCTTACTCTCTCATCAGATCACTCTTAATCTCTCACTCTCTCAGGTCTCACCCTCTCGGCCTCTCCGTCTTTCTTCCTCTTTCTTTTTTCCTTTCCGCCGCTCACCTTCTTTCTATCACTGAGTTGCCAGTGTCGCTCTGTGCTTGCTTCTTACAGTGTTGGCGCCACCTACACCCGTGTTGCCGCTGCACCCACATTGTCGCATCTACTCCGCAAAAACGAAGCTGCTCCAGCCATGCCTCTGCCATCACTAGCTTCTTCAGATATGTCATCACCAGCCATGCCTCTGCGTCCAGAGGAGAGGAGAGCCGTCTTCACGCCGTGCGTCTGAGGAGAAGAGAACCGTCACTACTTTATCGTCGTTCAGAGGACAGGAGAGCCATCTTCACGCCGTGCGCCTGAGGGGAACCGTCGTAGTTTTCGTCACCGTCCCAGAGGAGAGTTGTCTTTGTCGATGCCGTTCACGAGAGATCCGCCTTCGTCGCCGTCAGAGGAGAGCTGCTGCCGCTCACCTTCATCCTCTCACTGCGTTGCTCACTGCTTTATGGTTTCTGCTCAAAGCTTCTCCACCTCCGCCTCTGGTCTGTCTCTGCTCTGCCGTTTTAATGTATATTTTGATTTTTAATTGATGAAATTGCTATGGTTTGAATTCTATTAATGTGAAATTGGATTTAGGATTAGGGTTTGAATTCTGTTAATTGATAAATTTGGATTTAGAGATAAATTTTATTGCTGTGAAATTGGATTTAGGGTTTGGAGAATTTTGTTGCTGTGAAATTGGATTTAGAGTTTGGAGTTTGATTTCTTACTGGAAAAATAGAAAAATGGATTATAATACTGAGTTTAGGGTTTAGACTATGTTAAATGTTAATTATCTTTTATTTTTTTAATTTTTTTATTTTTTAAATGTTTTTGAGTTTTTTTTTTAAATCTGTAGATATCCGCAGAGACTCTGATCCCCGGCGGATACAGGGTCCCCGTTACCCGTCACGGAAACGGGGACGGATTTTGGGTGGCAGGGGTGGGAGACGAGGAACATGTCCCCGCCCCCATGGGAACCTGTTGCCATCCCTATCCTCTATCTTCCCTTCTTACTCTTCGCTGCCCATCACCGTCACTTTTCCTCTTCCTCTTCGCAGCACCCACCACTGCCTTTCTCTCATTCTATCTCTTCACCTATTTCGCCTTCTTTCTCTGCATCACCCTCTTTCTCAGAAAGTCAGATATGAGTTCATATTCTCCGTCGATCGCTACTGCTCTTCTGTCAAGAGCCACTGCGTTAGCTCATTCTTCTTCTTTCTCGAAGGGCTTAGGTTTCGGGCCGTCATCTAGATTTGCCGTTGGCTTTGGATTTTGACGATGTCTCCCTCCATTTTTTTTCTGGCGATGCCGTTCATCTTCTGCAAAGAGAACGTCTTTTCTAATCTGCTCATATTTTCTCCTCTATTCTCCTATCATTAAATTATTTTTTGTTAAAAATTTGAATTTGTGTTTGGGATGCATCAAATTGAAATTTTTTATTGATTTTATATGTATTAAATTTAATTTAGATTAGAATATTGTTATTTTGTATTTGGTTGAAGATGGTCGTGCCATTGACGGTTGATGATAATTCTGATTGAGGGAGAATGGTAAAAATAGTGGTGGTGGGAGAATGGTGAGAATAAAATTGATATTTTGGTGAAAGTTTGAGTTGTATATTTTACTCTGTCTAACTTATCAAACAAGACAAAAAATTGTCTTCTTGTATTTATGTATTTTTATATATTTGTATCTATATCTTTATTATTTTGAAACATCAACCAAATATAGCATATGGGCACATGTTAGCTAAATTTGTTTTTTTGAATAGATTCTATTTTGACATTGCTAAGGCTGCATTTGGTTTTGATAATAAGATAAGACAAGACACTGAGAATAAGACATAAATGATAGAGACAAAAAAATTAGTATTTTTGTATTTTATTTTGTAATTAACTAGAACAAATTATGAAAGTCTAATGTATTTTCATTTGTTTTCATTCAAAAGATTTAGAAAGAAAAATATAATTATAAAAAATTAATAAAAATAATAAAAAAATTGTGTTTCTTATTAATATTTTTATATTTTTTTTGTTAAAATAAATATAAAATATGCTAATACAGTATTTTTAGATATAATATTTTTAATTATATTTTATCTATCAAATATAATTTTATATTTCTATCTTAATGTTTCGTATCTATAAACAAACTTTAGCCTAATAAAATGGTAGGACAAACTTTTAAATATAAGTGGCATGCTAACATTGTGATTGTCATGTGTCATAAATTATTTTGTGATGGTCCATATGTATCAATACCTTATTAATGATGATATCGAAACGAAAATATATGAGAGACTAACTTAATTTACGGTTAAAATCTCAAAACTAAAATGATTATTTTTAACACTTCAAAAACAAAAGTGATTCTTGGATAAAAACTCAAAAACCAAATTGAGTCAATATATATAATACGAGAATAGTAATATTAAGAAGACAAAAAAATAGTCAAATTTTATTTTATTTAATATTAATTAATTATTATAATAATAAAAAAATATTAAATAAGATAAATTTTAAATATTTTTGAGAGGAAAAATCATATTTGTACCACCTTCTAATACTCTTAAGTTTTATATACTTTTTTATTTTTGGAAAGAAGAATACTAGATAAACAATGATTATCTTGAACAACATGAACAACATGAAATAGTGCATAGTTATTGCTTTTGATTGTTTTTATCATATTCACTTTTATAACTAAAACTGAGAGGTGTATACAAAGTCACAAAGATGTACCATAAACAATTATGTACGTAACACAACTCATATAATATAGCCATTGTGAGTCACTTATTGGAATATGAATTGGCCTCACAGTCCCATCAATTTAGAGTAAAAATACGAAGCATCTTGCATGTTTTGATATAAATAACTGATTCTTGGTTGAAATTAAGTACATATTTATTTTGGTGAATCTTATTCAATCTTTTGTAAAGTAATAGGTAATTTAATTTTTGTAATATATCCATTTTTGATTGATTGATATTTTAATCTAATTATTAATTATATTAGTAACTTAAGTTGCTTAAATTTAACTAGAATTATTAATAATTTAACTATAATAGAATTAGTTATAAGAGAAAAGGATAAATTTGTTATTGATCTTTTTGATTCGCAGACATTTAAGTTTTTGAGAATTTGAAAATACATTTAAGTAACTGACATTTTCAAAATCTAGACATTGATTTCTCATGTTCACTTGGATCTGTCAGACTCAACGAAAAATCAAACATGACTCCCGTTGTATTGGCATGGTTGATACAGATGTACAAGTGAGAGAATTTTTAAAATTGGATAAATTAAGCTTAGGAATCGATATGTTCAGATTTTAAAAAGATCAGGAATTTAAATATATTTTTAAATCCTCAAAAACTTGAGTCACAAAAAAAAAATCCTCAAAAACTTAAATATTCGCAGATCGAAAAATCGGGATCGATTTGTCTTTTACTCTAGTTCTAATTAACTTATTGTAATTGGTCATTGTATAATTTTTAATAGTATCAATAAACAAACTCCTCTCCCCTAAATCTTCTTGTTGAACAAAAGAAAAAAAAAGAAGCCATAATAGATATTCAATTAATTGTAATAGTGAAAAAGATTGAATCCAGAACAGGGTTCAAACATAAACCTCAATAAAAAGAAAGTGATGAAAAAAATAAATAACTGACCCTTTCATAGTTTATATTATAATATTTTTTGTGTAGACTTTTTTCTTTCAAAAATGAAATAGACTGCTTGCAACAAGAAATCGATAAAAAAAATTAATGCAAAAAGAATTAAAAACGGATGAAAGGCCAAAGATTTTGATATTAAGAGAGTAACGAAGATGGAAATGGTAGAAGGTTTAGTGGGTAAAAGACATATGCATGTTGGGGTGAGTGATGGTCTATGCCAATGAGAATGAGAAATCTAATCTAAGCAGAACGATGACCGTTATCTTGAGAGGGAGAGAGTGAAGAATACATTATGAGTTTTCTTCTCTTTTTTTGTTGAACGAGCTGAGGAAGAAGATTTGGAAGAGGGAGTTGTCTGCTAATATTCTTAAAAATTATATTATATGATGATTCATTTTAAATAATGAGTTAGTTATAAATTAAATTTATTATAGTTAAAATATTAACTCTAATTAAATTTAAATAACTCTAGTTATAATATAATTAGTAATTAGATTAAAATATCAATCAATCCAAAATTAATAAATTATAGAGGATAAGTTACGTATTATTTTAAAGAGAATTTGGTAAAATTTATTTTTTATTTTTATATGAAAACAATAGTCCAGAATTTTAAAATCCGAAAATTAAAATACATACGTTCAAATAGTAGAAATAAACCTAGCATTCATCTTTTACTAAGAGATTTAATTTAAAACTAGTTCTGAAGTATATAGAAGTAAAAGATTTTTATTGCAAAAAAAAAAAGTGTCAGATTATTGAATTTTTATATCCTTAGATAGTGTACTAAAACCAATGATTAGTCTTTTAATTAACAGACAAAATTCATTTTAATTTGTTCCATAGAAAATTGTAACACATGTTTGAACACTGAAACCCATGATATTCCGTATCAGATTCTCTGAAAACCAGTTGATTTGAGAGAAAGGCATGGATCATGCAAAAGAACCGATGCTCAGAGAATTAATTAAAAAGCAACAGAAAACCATTACGGGAAATGGGAAAGCAAGATAATATTAATTAAAACAGTGATCAACATAGAAAGAATGAACATAATAAATTAATCATACATGAACTAGAAAGTGGAAACCCACTTCGAATTTGGCATCCCATTTGGGAATGGGCATTAACTAGAAGGCTCTAAATCCAACCCACCAGACAATTCTATTTTAACATCTTAATTCAATTGAGTGTAATAATGAATGTCCATAGATAAAATACCTTCGCTGTTTTGGTCTTAAAAAACACAACGCATTTGTTAATTGAAAGAGACAAGAGTTTAGGATCACGTGGTTATGGCATACAAATGTACTGTCACTACACAGAATTCTTAACACAAGTTGGCGATTATAGTGGAGATCAGACAGAATCCTTTTCCACAGAATAAATTGAATAACAATGCAACAAGTTTCTGGAAAAGGAGCGACAGGACAAATTATAGCTTAATTTTGGAACTAGTAAAGACTAATTTAATTAAGCTTCTCGCCAGAAGCTCAAAAGATTCCAATCTTGTACACCATTGTAACCAAAGGGTTTTTACCACTTTCATAAAATGGTAGAGTAACTCGTGTCACTCTAACAATTCTTCTATCAAACCACACACCAATACTCTTCCTTCGTCTCCACGACAAAAATATACAACATTATTGAATTCTACCATATGAATCTACGGAAGATGCTACATGTTAAATAGCTAGCTTCATGGACCACATGCTTCCTTCACATCATTTCAGTCTTTCAAATATTGAAGAAAGAAATTGTTTTGGTAGCTAGTATGTCCAACACTTTTCTTTCTCTTTTTATCATATTTAAAATTAAGAAAACAAAATTTGATAGTAAATGGTGAAGGTAACGGAACATACTTGTGAAAGTAGGTGATTAGGATATGTCCATGCTATAGCATAACCACTAACCTACGTATAGCAAGCTCGTCTGTCGGTCTGTCAAAATGTGCTATGGACTTATAGCATTATTTAATATTTACAAAGGCCGATACTTCTAAACTACGTAAAATATATATATATATATATATATATATATATATATATATATATATATATATATATATATATATATATATATATATATTATCCCTAAAGAAGTATTTTTGGGTTGTCCATGTCCCATGGTATTTCTCAGTTTGACAAGTTAAAGATTAATCCGTCGCAAATTTGAATTGCATTAAAGACCTGCTACTGGCCAATATCCCTAATGGAGTATTTAAACAGTTTAATTTGTATCAATTTTAATTGAAATGTTTGAAATACATTTAAATTTTATCTCTGCATTAACTATGACTATTAATGAAGTTTAGTCAAGAATAATTTTGAAACATAATTCAAACATGAATAAAAAACATGATTACAGGTTTTCAAGTCGACGACAATTTTAAATCATATTAAAAAACATAATAACGTTTTCAATTGTTGTGAATAAAATTGATACAAATTAAATATTAAATTTTTTACAACTTTTATATATATATATATACCCCTTTAAAATGGTATAGTGCATGTGTAAAATGTATGGAGCAAAAATCACTATTGAATTTGTAATTTTTATCACGCGTAAATCTCACTATCTTGATTAAAAAATGAATAAACTCTTACTTTTTCATTTTAGAAAACCTACCTTCCATTTAACGAAACAATTGAAGGCTAAAAAAGTTATTAAACTTTCATGGATAACCGACAATAAAAAAATACATTAAGCCAGAATCTTATTCCATCACTTGGAAGAAGGAAAGTAAAAATAAATAAATAAGTATTAAGCCTCCGAAGCAATTCTTCTAAAAAGAAGAAAGCACTTAATGTTTTATTAATTTTTGGTGACTAATGTTTTATTAATTTGATTAGCCACATCTATTTTTTATTTTAATACTCTGCTAAAAAAATACATTATATGTAGGACAATATGACAAATAAATTACTCGAAGGAGTCCTAAAAATTAAAATAGAAACAATTAAATAAAATAGAACAGAAATATCTTATGGCATCAGAAAAATGTTACATGAATAACTCCGTCAACGAGCATCGAATTGTTGATGTAGCATTACTCAAACATTTATATATTTCCCAATTTTTATTTTATTCATTCAATATCTTCATTTCATTCGGTCAATAAAATTCGAGCAAATATGATAGCACCATTCTACTTTAGGTAATGAAGATGATTACTATTATCAGTACTTCTTAAACAATGCTCATGGGCTTTTGCATAGGATGATCCACAAATTGAAATAACCAAAATTGTAACTGGATCTTATTTTTCTGAAGACAATCAGGTAATGAGAGAAAAAACGAGAAAATCAAATTCTAGTTCAAGACAGCAACATACTGATGGTGGTCATGTTAGGCTTTCACTACAACACCAGTATTTCATAAACATTTGAAAATTTTTCCTATATACTTTTTGTGATTGTGAGTGCTGAGTGAGCAATCAATCAACAGATCACCAAGAAAAGAGCAAATGTGAATACTACAGGAACTTTAAAAATCAACTATTATTCAACAATATTTTCTGCAAAGAAAAAAAATAATAAAATACAATACCAAAAAAGGAAGCATTTTACCCCTGGTCGCCATCAAGGTTTCCATCGGCACACTTCACAATATTCACTGTTGGCCACTAAACACATTCATTCATCCAAGCACAAATAAATCACAATTGTATATGATTCTCAATACAACATTATTGAAGCACTAATGCACGATCAGCATTGCCTCAAAATAGAAAAGAATTTGTAATTTGGAATAATTCCCAAACAGCAACTCATCTTGGGTGATAAGGAAGGATGCTGCCCAAGATTAACTTTTGGAACCTATGGAAGAATCCCCAAACTACTTTCCCATGGCATTTAGCCTTAAAAGAAAAATCTTATATAGACGGGACTCATTTACACTGGCGAAAAATCTCCACTGATTGGACATAGTGTCAACCAGTATTTGCTGCTAACAACTTTTGTGATTACATTTTTGAGATTGAAGCATGTTTGGGAAAGTAATGGCATATGAATTGCTTGTTTCACACTGTTCCTTAAGACATCAAAGAGTATTCACCTTTTCCTAGAGCTTCAGATGTGTCCCTCATGGTTTACATAGCCAATCATTCTCACTGTTTTAAACAGACCACTCGCTTGTTAGGATCACACACCAAACAACAAAGGAAAAAATGGGTTCCAAAGAAATCTATTCTTCAGGAAATAATAACATTCAAAATTCAGATCATTGGCTTTAAATAATGACAAACAAAATTAAAGCACAAGCAGGCATTCATTTACTCATATTAGGAATAGATTGGGAGTGTGAAGAATCTTGAAAAGATAGAGGCTCAAGAAAAAAGGCACAAAAAATAGATGGAAAAAAGAATAATAAACTATTTACAAATTCTTGCTAGCTGCTCATTTTCACCACCCCTCATTGAATATAAAATGCCAATAGCAGAAGGAACATGATACCTCATACACGAGTTCGGGGCTTTTGACCACCAGATCGGGGAATAGCCAGGATAGCTATGAGTCCACTGACAAGGGCTGCAAGAGCTGCCACGGCAAAGGCCGGGGCATTTCCTCCACCAAACAGCTGATCCCATGGTCCACTTCCCAATGACACCACTATCTGTTTATAACATGGCAAATGATTAAATCAGTAACTCCAAAAACACAAATCCTGTTCACGACTATGACAACTTTTGAAAATTAAAGAATAAAAAAGAAAAACTTCTATTTATAGAATGTAAGAGAACCCAGTAATGAAAGAGGAGGGCATCTAATATATTCCGACCTAACCAACCCAAGCCCATTATCTGTAGGTCACACTGTTGGATATTTTGTTAAGTCACCTGAAATTGGTCCTGGTTGACACAGGTGACAGGTCATCATTACATTTGCACTAGAAAGAGTATGTTTTCAGTTTCAAACAACAAATTTTGGGAAATGGTTTGAGTTATATATATGAATTGATTTTTGATTTTGAAACCCTGTTTAGGTAAGACTTTATTTGGTTTACTTCATTCAAATTGAAAACTTTTCGTGGTTGATTTTTTATCTACATGTAGCATGGTTGTTTTAAGGTGTACCACAGGTTGGAACTCATTATCCAAAACAAATTTAAACTCTTTTGTACTGGATTCCAGGCATGGAGATGATTTATTCAATCAAATTCATTTTCAATGAAATCAAATTATCTAAAGTCAATCTGTTTCATATTTCAATGATTTCCCAAACACAATTTTAACAGTTTCCAGCAGAAGAAGGATCTTGTATGCAAGTGATCTCATAAGTGCACTTCATCATCAACTCAGTACGACAGTTTCTAAATCACACAATTACACATGCTGAAATCCCAACTCTGTACTTTGTCTCAACTAATTGCTATCCTCAGACTTTGATAGTCATTGACTGTGAACTTGAATGAATTAGTTAAATGTAATTCAGTAATCTGAAGCATTTTCACTTTCAAAGTGTATGTGCCGTTCATGGTCTATCAACCTAGATCTAAGCTTAAGTGGAAACAAAATCGATCACCCAGAGTGTGTGTATTTACTATATATTCAATATCTTTTTGATAAAATACTATATGTTAAATAATGCAAACAGCATAAAGTTAATAAGATCTAAGAGCCCAAAGACACTGTGCAGAAGTGCATGCAAAGACAAAGGTCAATTGTAAATTGTAAATTGTAAATTGCAATTAAAAGTTTCTAGTGGTCATCTGGTGATTCTGGTCAATCTTGGGGTTTATTTTATTTCTGTTTTCATGTCCTGTTTTTCAGTTTAATAATTACAAAAATGTTGATTATTTTTATTTATGTTTCTCATTTTCAGTATTTTGTAAAAGAAATAGTGAAAAAACAAAACCTTGTTTTTCAATCTTGCTGCACTAGAAGAAGATATGCCAAACCAAATAGCAACATTTTCCAGAATATGATAAATATTGACAATATTATCCAGCAAACTTCCTTAGGGAAAACCTTTTTTTTTTTAAATCAAGCCAAATGCGCAATAAGAGGATCACAAATTATCACATCTTCCACTTTTTGCCACTAGTGGTATCAAAAGAATTGCAACCAAAGTTATAGAAAAGAAGAAATACCTGTGGGATCACTATTGCCAGATTTAGGACACCCATTGATAACCCTGTAAACACCCACAACTCATTAAGCAACTACAGTCACATCTCCGAGCAAAAATAAACAAAGCCATGAATAGAATTCCACCTTGGCCAAGTCCCAATGACTCAATATGTGTGGAAACTAAGGCATATGGAACACTGTAAGTGATCTGCAATAAATAATCTGATGAGTCAGTTAACGTAATAAAAAAAAAAGGCCAGTTTCAGCTAACATGATTATGCTTCCAAGAGCTAGTCACTCAATACAATATGCAACTGATATGTATGAGAGCCCCTAAGATTTCAAAAAGATTCAAAGAACGCATGGACAACAAATTTGAGCATTTATTTCAGTGGACATAGGACACAGCGGCTACCTTCAATATCCACACCAAAGGAAGAGGACAATTTCAGTAGTAAATTAGAGTAACTTACTGATAATGGAAACCCAAGAATGGTGAAGAGTATCACTGCAGCTATCACGATGCCAGTTGGTGGTGCATCTTTGCCTAAATAGCTAGCGTTGCTTGCAACATATGTTACTACAAGCATTGCAAGAAAGCAGATGGCCATTATAATATTTGAGACACCCCAAACAAACCCAGCACCGCGCTTCCTGCATAACCTCTCCATGAGTAACGATGTTATTCCAAGAACAACTGAATTAAGCATTAACCCAAGTGCTCCCATTCTGACCCCAGCATCATAATTAGGGCCTCCATTTGGATCACCACCATAAATCTCTCGACCCATCCAATCAGTGTCAAATAGAATAAAAGGGAACCATCCGATCCATGTTAGAGCAGTAACAGACAGGATAATCCATACAGGAGTCGTAAAATATTTGAATGTCCCAAATAGCTCCCACATGAAAGCCTCTTCTGTACTACCTGAACCCGCTGCTCCTCCCTCAGCATGGGCTGCCGCACTTGAACTTATAGGCACTTCTTTAGCTGCCATGAGGCTGAGATATGTGGTGATCGCAATGAAAATAATATCAAGAAAGAAAGCGGACTTGAGATTTGCACAACTAATAGTGCATGCAGGTGAAAGTGTGAAAGCAAAAATCTTGTACCAACCACTGTACGATCCAGTTGCATAGCCAAGAATGTTACCAACAGCCATAAAAAGAGAAAAATAAGCATTTGCAACGCGCGTTCTTCGAGGATCATTGGCTGACATTCCAAAGAAGAAAAATACAAAGGAAACATGAATAATGACATCAGTGACTTTTTTGCTATCCAAAATCCAAATTGATCATAACCAACAAAAAACATCACTATTAAATTCATAATGTGCTTTCCATAGTAGTGGTGCCATTTTAATGGCGGTTTTCTCTTCCTTTCTCTTACATATAACCATTTAACGGTCTACACTCTACACAAGTGATCAAATTATTCAAGGCATACAGAGCAAGTTAAAATTTATTCAGACAATGAGGCACCTATACTAAGCATTTTAGCTAATATATGATGATAAATAAAGAAGATAATTATCACGCCTTTTAATTTCTTAGAGAACCGAATTCATGTTTGAATATTAAGATGATCATCTAGCCAGAGTACCTTCAAGGAAAAACATATACAACTAATTTATTTCCCACTAATCTGCTTTTCTCCCCTACTTTTTGAATGGGTTTATATCCAGATTTGTGTGATACCACCCTACAAACTAGCCGACATTAGACAATTTTCAGACCAATAACCAGTACAAGCAATATGTTTTCCTCCAATACTCCAATATCTAATGCTAGATTCTTCTTTTAGAATTCGTGGAACATACTCTGTTTTGGACTTTCAGGTGAAAAGGTCAAGGATAAGTGCAGAAGAGGGGGTAAAATCATTACAATGGAGGTGTGAAAGTGCAGGGAAAAAATGAATTGTGAACAACACAACAGCCTCCATGATTCTCACTAGGTGGGGTCGGCTACATAAATCAAACGACGTCATTGCTCTATATCATGTATCATGTCTATAGGAGACAGACTGTTTACACATAGATCTCAGACCTTTTAACATGAGCAATTTCCTTCTTTTAACATTTAGCAGTTGGAAGTACCCAGAACCCCACCCCAAGAAAGTACAGATTTCTGATATTCGGTGTCCTTGGACACTAGGGAGGTTCAAACTACTCCCTCATCCCCCATTTCAAATAATAGAAGTAGCCCCGCTTAACATTTTATTTCTGATTATAATACAAACATACGAGCAACGAGGGGAACTCATGTTAGCTACATGATTTGATAATATAATCCTCTAGAAACTGGAGGGTAAATTTCTCTCTACCATGTATTATTGCATGATAGGTATAAATGTCTAATTACACATACATATAACACAGAGAAAGGGATCTCCTTCCATATTTTATTTGAATTTGGAGTATCGTATCTGAATTAAACTCTTATTTGTTAACTTATCGCATCATTTCTACACTTATACGAGTATCAAACTTAAAGTGCATTTAATGTATGTTTCAGAAGCTTACTTTTGTATAAATTTTAACTATAGGTAGTATTGGTTAGAGGTATCATTACTTTATGTGTTAAAAATATACATAATAGACCTATTATGCGATAATAGATGATGGGATAATTTACTATCTAGTTTCAGGAAGGTACCGGAGCCATTGCAATATAATTATTAAGCATGTACTTGCTTCCCGCTTAAAGTAACATCCATCAATTTTGCATTCATTTTGCGAGTTGGCTTGAATAACTTCATGGCTATCACAAGACACATGGACTAATCCTGGCTGCAAACTCTCAGCTATATTGGAAGAGGCAACAAGATAAGAGCTTGTAACGACATGAACACATAACAGGTTCCTTACTCCAGTTCTTAGTTCATATGCATGCACACTAGCCATATAAAATCTCTAAAATTCCTATTCCATTCATATATCTATATATCAAATGATTAACTTTAGCTTTGATAGAAATTAGTTTCTCCATCCAAGAAAACATACATAGCAAATGCAAGGATGCTACTATGGTTAATAAAGGCATAACCCTATTTGGTGTATGTATTTGGCTCTCTATTTGTTCTAAAGCTCATGAACATTTTAAATGTCTTTCCTTGCCGCTTGCCAGACATGTTGAGAGATTGGAAAGCTACAATCTATATAGAAAGCTATTCTTGTGTTTTTTTGGCTCGTGTGGGGGATCATTTATCCTCCTTTTCTTAGTGTTATTTTTCTCTAATACAATTCTTATTTTATTCAAAAAATGAAAGAAAAAAAAGAAGCATACCCATTCCACAACCAGCAGTTGTAAATCAAGCATTCAACTGCAAACAATAAACACCAGCTTACTGCATACATGACTGAACAAAAGCACAGATAGTGAAAGCGATAGCAACCTCTCAGTTAGAATGCAGTGTTATGTCCGAGAAAACTTAATGCGAACTTCTTTGTTCCAATTTTGACCAACAGTATTATTAACTTGGTCCCAGACTTAAATGGTAACCTTCACGTGGCATGCTATATCAATCATTGATTGTATTCTGTTTCTACTTGTCATGACAAAAACTTTTCGAGTTTGCTAAGCTGTACCGACCACACAAACACATTCCTAATCCAAAATTGAGCACCAAAATCATGCTGACTAAGTCAAGAATTCAGTAAACAGGTCAAATCTAACACACATTAAATAGATGAAAATCATGATATTGCAGTCAGATGAATCCAGATTGCACCAAGTCAACAGCACAAATTTAAAATAAAAATAGCAAGGTTTCTTGATTGCGCAATTCGAATTTGGACTTCATCAAAGAAGAAGAGTAAAATGTTCAAATTAGGGACTGGGAGATTCTTACTAGTGAGATCAGCCAGGAGAGCTCTACAAGGACCCTGAGTCACGTTATTCGCTACGTCGAGGATCCAGAACCCAATCACGAAGACGGTTATCGCCGCCGGCCGGAAAGTATCGGTGTCGCCGAGGAGCCAGCCGATGTCAGCAGCGTATCCAATTATGATGACAGCAACGATGATCGCGGCGGCACCGGCGAGGATGAAAGGACGCCGGCGACCAAAGCGGCTGGTGCAGCGGTCGCTGAGGTGTCCGACGAGTGGCTGAACGAAGAGGCCGGAGACGGGACCGCAGAGCCAGATGATGCTGGCCCACTGGTGAGGGATCCCGAGCTGCTGAACATAGGGAGTGAGGAGAGAGAGCTGAAGCGCCCATCCGAACTGGATTCCGCTAGCCACAGAAGCTACACGCAGCAGCTGCCGGAGCCGGACTCTCGGCCGAGCCGGCGGGCGCGGCGCCACGGGCCTTTCCGATGACGTGGAGGGGCGTGACTTGCTGGAGCGGTTTTGGTTGTGACGGTGAGCCTCGGGATTCGGCATCACTGTGATGTAAGCAGTAAGCACGATTCCCGGTGCTCCCTTCTCTCTCTAGATTCTCTCCCTCTAGTTTGTTACAGTCTGTTGTGTCTGAAACCGTTTTTGTCTCGAAAAACTAAAAACTAAATAGGCGGGGGCAGCGAGAATCGAGAGGCAGAGAAAGTGTGTGTGGCTGTGTGGCTGTTTTTCTGGCCGTTTGGGAGAAGATGCAAAGGTGGTGGTGGCGAGGAGAGTGTGATTCCGTTGAGTAGGAAAGTGAATTGACCAGGTTCCGGATTTATTTACGAAACTGCCCTCGTATCTATGGCAACGTGAGTAGTGTGATCTCTTCGTCTTTGGTAATTCCATACAGCTATACTGGACTAGATGATTAGACATGACTTAAAACGTGGCTTACACATTTATTTTCAGTTTTTCATTCTAACGCTAATTGGTAATTTCCTTCTTTGTTTAAGTGTTCTGGATTCTGGATTGATACAGAGGAATAGATATTTTTAAACGGAACATTTTAATAAACTGAAAACTAAATTGAATTATATCAGATTTTCCGTATATCCATATCAGAATAAGAGAAAGGTTGGTGTATAATTCTTTTTTTAAAATATTTATAGCATATATAATCCATAAAAAATTATTTAAGATATAAGTCTAAAATTTTCTAACTATTAAGTTGTAAATAGTTTATCATCTGAGTTAAATTTTATTTTTCTTATTTCTATACATATTTAATAAATAAAAGAATACATCAATAAATTTATTGATACACTACTTTTATAAGTAATGTAACTTAAATAAGTTATTGTTGGATTAAGTTTTTCATCAAATGTCCAAAAGAATTTAAAACATGAGATTATAGTTATCAAATTCAGTTCGATTCCATCAATTGAATCGAAAATTCGATTATTTCATTATCTGGTCGTCAATTTAAATTAGATTATTATTAAAATCGGTCAAATAATTAACCCAATTAAATTTAATCAATTTCAATAAAAATCGGTCAAATCCAATTAAAATTGATATGATCAAATTCGATATAAAATCTTATTAAACTAAAAAAATATTTATTTATTATACATGATATTTTTTATTAAATGTATTACATAAATAACATTAAATTATATTTATAAATTTAAAAAACATAATATTTTATTAATTTACAATATATTTTTTATTTTTATGATTATTATTTTTAGTTTTATATAAATACTTAAAGAGTATAATAAATATAAACAATTGATGAGTTATTAAAATTTAAAAATAATAATTAATTAATATAAAATAAAACAAAAAATATTTATTATAAAAATATGAAAATAAAATAAAATTTTATATAATTATTTAATTATAACTGAATGTCAACTTGTAATTTATTGGTTAAACCAATAACACAATAACTAATCATCTAACAGATTCGATTATTAGTTCAATTCTAAAAATATACATGTGGTTCACTTAAAAAATCAAGTAATTTTTAAAGTTTTTCCTTTTTTCTGTTCTAAATTAAATAGTCCCTAAACAAATGTGAAAAGAATCACTTAAATTTATGTTTTTTATAATTTTTTTTTACTTTATGTTATTACAATGACATCATTTTTTGAAAAATTTAGATAAATTGAACAATAATCAGTTTATTAAAATATGAAAAATTTTATTTATAGAGAAAAACACAAAAAATACTATTTAAAGTATTTAAAATAAAAGATTTTTAGTAAAATTTTAAAATTTTAATATATTTATTAAAATAACTTTTAAATTTTGTATTTCGTATAATCTTTGATAAATACTCTATATAAATTTCTTAGTTGTCCTTAAAACAGAGGGATTTAATAAAATTTAATAATATAATCATATAAATTTATTATTTAAAAATAATATAATCATATAAATTTAAATAAATAATTATATAAAATTATTTAAATTATTAATATGTTAAAATTAAATTCATATCAAATTTAATAAATAACTTTTTATATATAATAGATTTTAAAATTAAATAAAAGATGTTATGTCACTATGTCAGTCACATAGATATTAAGTATTAACAGACATTAATATATCTGGAATAATGATGTCTGAAGGTAGTTGTGGGGACGGGTGAAGTGGAGGACAAGTTGGAATTGAAATTGGCCAAGGATTATGAATAAAACGACAAGAAGAATTAGATGTGAACGTGTTTGGTTAGATGTATTTTATTATAAGCTAAAATGAGGACAGCTAAGTAGGTAGTGTGTCAGATAAGGTTTGTGAAAAAGGGAAGAAAAAAAGAAAACGGGTGGGCTTCTTGTTCTTGGTTCAGTTGACATGGGTGGCTGGGTCGGCTATGTAAGGAACTATGTAACCTTGGAAGGCTAATAATATATTTAAAAATATTATGTATACATATAAAATTTTAAATTAATTATTATATATTTATAAATAATTTATATAAAAAATTTTTAGAATTAATAATTTTTAATAGTTTTGGTCATTATTTGATCAATATAAATATTAAATTATTTTTAATAAATAAATTTTATGTATATAAATTTTAAAAAATATGATTATAAATTGTATTAATTTATGTAAATAAAATTTTAATAAATATATATATATATATTATATTTTTTGTGTGTGAAATTTTTATAAATATGAGTGTAAATTATTGATGATTAAATATTAACAAAAAATAATAATATTTACTGATTATATAATATTATTTATTATATATTATTTAATTTATTTTTAATATATATTTTATATTTTAATGTATATTAACTGATTTAGTAATAATTTTTATATAATTTTTATATGTACAAATAATATAGCGAAATATTTTATATAATAAAAAATAAATAATTGATTTTTTCGTTCACTCATTGCTCATTGGCAGGTTTTTCTTTTGAGCTGCACCGTCTTTTTTGCTTTTAAGGGTATTACGTAAAGTGATGTTGTGTATTTTGCGTGGTATAGTGCTCAATAAATTTTTTTATTGGGTTAAATAATAAATTTCGTTCTTCTTTTTCTGATCTGTGATTCTAGATTTCTTTTATTATTGTATTTATTTTTCTTTTCGGTGTGATTTGGTAATTATTCATTTGTCTACTAGATTGTGGTCAGTGATCCTTTAGATTAATAGATTTGGCATTCCTTGTACTGTGATATCGTATCGGGTTCGTGTATGTTCCGTTGAAACCGTAGGTACTATGTCGTCTCTCCACGATGTTTGACAAATGATTGCCTCGTGATTCATGTTTGGACTTTGGACTAAAACTTGAAAAATTTATTACTGGATATTTTTTAACGGTTTAATTAAGTATCTTTTAAAATACAATTCAACTAGGTATTCTTTAAAAATAGTACAATATTCAGCCTTTTATTACATTAATTTAAAAAAATTAAAATAAACACATTAAAATAGATTTCTTGTTTTCTTTTTTTAAATTTAAATACAAATCTACAAAAACCGGATTAACTAAAATTCAAATTCAAAATTTAAATTTAAAGCTTATAAATCCTAACAAATCTCAAATATTTCAAATCAGATTTTCATCACTAGTAAAATCTTCCTTCGTAAATATTCAGAACTGCAACGCTTACCCCTCTTCATATGTGACCGTTTTCGTATTCTCTCGCGTTGCGCACCTCCTCTGCGAGGATCTTCTCCTTCGGCGAACGCGCTCCTCCTCGCGACGTGCATCTCCCTCGCGACGCGCACACACCTCCTCCATCGATGGACTCCTCCCCATCCCTGGTGTCCTCCCTCGCACCACGCACAACCGCCTCCTCCTCTTCCTGTGCTTCTCCTGTCTCCTCTTCTACATCGCACTTCTTCTCTGTCTCTGGCAAAATTTTAAAAAAATTTGGTTGAGTTCATTCATGGAGATATGTTATCCCTTTCTTTTCATTTAATAAAAGGTTATATTTTTTCAATTTTTGTATAATATTAAATATGTCTATGTTTTATTTTTTTAAATGTGTTTGTGATTTTAACTCATATATTTGATTTGGAAGTTGTAATATTAACTTAATTTATATGTGTCAATACTTAATTTTGGATGTGTTTATGTTGCTTATTATGTTCTTATGTATATATATAAAATTTTTTACGTGAGTTTTGGATGTGTTGATAAAATATTGAAAGTGCATTCTTATAATATTAGATGTGTTTACATTGTTTACTATGTTCTTATGTATATATATAAGTTTTTTTACATGAGTTTTGGATGTGTTGATAAAATATTTAGAGTACATTCTTATAATTTTGGATCTGTATTTGAGTTTAACTTTTTCTGTGTTCAATATTTAATTTAGAACTACAATAACAATAATTTAGATGTGTTAATACATAATTTTAAATGTGTTTATGTTGTTTATTTAATTTTAGATGTGTTTTTGACATGAGTTTTAAATGTTTTAAATAAAAAAAATAATTGAAGTGAGTTTAATTAATTTTAAAAACTTCACTGATTTTTTTAAAAGAGAGAGAGTGTGTGAACGAGAGAGAGGGAGAAAATAAAGGAAATACTTTATTATAATGATAAGAACTTAGAGATTTTTTAGTTGATAAAGTTTAAAATAATAGTGGTTCCTTAAAAATAGGAAATATAATTAATTAAAAAATTAAAATAATAAAATATTAGATTTAAAGGCTGACTAAAGGCTGATTTATGTTGTACAAGTAGCATTTTCCTTTAAAATATTTTTAATCAAATTTTTATTATATTAATTCTATTGTACTGTTATTAGATCGACAATATTTTATAGTATAGAGTATTATATGATTAAAGGGGAGTATAAACATAAACTAAAAGTTGTAGAAATAAAAATATTGAGATAGATGAGTGCTCATACGCGATTAGATAGAATAAGGAATAAAGATATAAGAGAGAGGGTTGGAGTAGTATCTATTGTGAAAAAGATGGTAGAATTGCTTCTCAGGTGGTTCAGACATGTTAGAAGAAGACCAACAGACCTAGTCAGGAGGGTGGATGAGATGAAAGATGGACAAGGGGTGAAAGGTAGAGGAAGATCTAAGAAGACTATCCATAAAATGGTCAAACCAGATCTACATGTAAATGGTCTCTTTATAGACATAATACATGACAGAACTCAATGATATCGTTTGATTCATGTAACTGACCCCACCTAATGAGACAATGTTTTGTTATTGTTATCGTTTATTGTTGTTTTATTATATTAATTTAAAAAAATAAAATAAATAGATTTAAATAGATTTAATATTTTTTAATTTAAAATACAAATTTAATTTTAACACCTTCGATTTAGTTCTAAACTTCATAAATATTACATATCTAAAAAGAAAACCCTCTAAATTTTTCAAAACACGTTTCAATTATAAACCTAGTAGTGACATCTCTAAAAGGAGTTGTCATCACTGGGCTCTTCTTCCGCGCCGCTCGTTTCCATCAGCGAGCTTCTCGTCTTCACTGCATCATTCATCAGCTTCTCATTAGAGTGGTCTTTCTCTTTTCTGTTGTGCCGAAAACGAATCTCAACAACGCGCTCTTTCTCTTCATTGTCTCCTCGCCATTCCTCGTCTCATAAAGGTATTGCCTCCTTCAAATTTTCTGCATTAATATAGTTCTTTGTCTCTTATCGATTCTTTTTTTTTTCTGGTTAATAAAAGATTCTATATTTCTAATACATGCATAATTTTGGATATGTATGTGGTATATTATTATTTTTTTGGATATTTTTGTGTTAAGAATTTTTTTTGGATATTTTTTTGTTAAGAATTTTTTTTTTGCACTACCCTGTTTGATTTAGAATTTGTCACATCCTTTACATTCTCTAGGTTATGTTAGGATTAGTATTGGACATATAGTCCAATTAGAGAAGTGTACTATAAATAGTAGTACGATGTAATAGTGTAGGTAAGTATGATATAATTGAAAACTTTAATTTCTTTTTTGGTCCTAATTCTAGAGATTTCTATTCTATTCTATTTGATTTCTATCTAATCTCTCTATTTCTTGATACAATATTGACGTACGGAAAATCACTGATCAAGAGTTTATAGAGAAAACAGCGTTGCAAGTATAACTCTTAACCAATGAAGATACCGCATATCAATTTAAAAGGGTTGTCACAAAATTTAGAAATAAAATACTAGAGTATGAATCACAGGTCGTCTCCCAATGAGCTGACAAGAGAGTGCTATTTTATTGATCAGGGGTTTTCCAAGGATTTTTAAGAGTTGAAGAACAGAGAGATAAGTGGTTGAGAATTTGTATAATTAAATAAAAAGCCTTGACCGGGGGTAGATTAATTGGAAGTTCTATCCTTGTTGGAATTTCTCAAGTGTAGCTTCAAGAGGTTGTTATTTTCACTTAGTTAACCCTTACTAAATAAAGGAAAGTCAAGTGATTAAGCTAACTCTTATTTGCAAGTCCTAATTCTCTCCCTCGGGAAGAATTAGCGTTAGTAAATATAGAATTAGCCAATAACTTCCAAATTAACTAATCACTTGGGCATTCCAACTCAAGGGTCTCCTTTTAATCAACTCCCAAGTCAAGTGGGAGTTCTACTCCATTGACATGAATATAGCTTTCACAGAATTAAGAGAGGAATAAAAGTGAGACATGATAAACAATAACTAAAAATTAATTAAAAGTAAAAATAGTTCTTGCATTAATAAACTCTAAAAACAATCCAATTGTAACTCTGAATAAGGATTAAGGATATGGAAGAGTTAGGGACAAAGGAAACAAACTGGAATAAATGAAACTTCAACGGAGGTAGCAACTCTTCTCAATATCCCAATCAATAGCAAAAGGCAATAATGTTCTAAGAACTATGAATGTGAAGAAAACCTAGAGGAAGAAATGGAAATCTCTCTCTAGATTCAAAACTAAACTAAAACTATGCAGAATGAGAATGTTCCTTGAGTCTCTGCTATTCCGTGGCTCTAGTATGTGTTTCTGGGCCGAAAACTGGGTCTAAAACTGGCCCGAAATTGCCCTCAGCGATTTCTGCGATTTCTGCAGGTCGCGCATGTCACGCATGTGCGCCAGGTGCGTGTGCGCATCGATTGTGCTTTTTGCTTGTTGCGCGTCCGCGCCAGGTGCGCGTGCACGTCAATGTGTGGATGCGCTGATGTGCGCGTGTGCGCCAGGTGTGCGCCCGCGCCGCTCCTCGCTGGTCAGCTTCTTTATTTCCTTGCGTTTCTTCCATTTTTGCAAGCTTCCTTTCCATCCTCTAAGCCATTCCTGCCCTATAAAGCCTGAAAATACTTAACGCACAGATCACGGCATCAAATGGTATAAAGGGGGATTAAAAATATATAATTTAAATATATAGGAAGCTAGTTTTCAACCATAGAATAAAATTGGGAAGGAATTGTAAAATCATGCAAATCATATGAATAAGTGAGTAAAGAGTTGATAAAAACCACTCAAATTAGCACAAGATAAACCATAAAATAGTGGTTTATCAAACTCCCCACACTTAAACATTAGCATGTCCTCATGCTAAACTCAAGGAGACAAAAAGAATGAATAGGGAAAGTAAGACTCATGCAATGCAACCTATGTATATGAATGCAACTATATGCTAAGATGTTTCTATCTACTTGGTCAAAAGTAAACAAGTTCTTCAAGACAAACATAAATCAAATTCCACTAATTCAAATCATACAATAAGAGCAAATTAAGCTTGTAAGAAGATAGCTCTTGAAAGTAGGGAACATAGAATCAAGCATTGAACCCTCACTGATGGTGTATATGCACTCTAATCACTCAATTGTATGGGGGTAATCCACTCTAGTATTCTCTAGTCATGCTTTCTAAAACTTTATCCTTCATCTAACTAATCAACAAATATTTAATGTACCAATGCAAACATCATGAGGTCTTTTCAAGGTTGTAATGGGGCTAAGGTAAGGGTGATGATATATGTTTGGCCAAGGGAGCTATAAATTGAATCTCTGAGTAACATAAGCTATCACCTATCATACACACACTCTATGAAATCTTGTCTAGCTTCCCAAAATTCCCACTTTTGCATTAAGTACCCATGGATAAACTTTTCTTTAATTTTTATCACATATGCATTGGTCTTTCCTTAAACTTGGCATTGGGATAATTTTGTCCCCTTATTTACTTAATTAATTGAATATTTTTTTTATTTTTTATTTTTTTTTAACATGAAAAATAAACATAACATTCAATGCATATGGCTTTTTAATCCTTCTGGTCTTACATGAGTAGATACCCAAATTCTCAATATTTAAATAAAGTAGAAACATAACACATTCCTGTCAACTCATGTTCCCACAATTCCCCACACTTAATTGATACACAATCTCTATCTTAAGCTGACCAAATATTCAATTGGGATAAGTAATTGTTTTTTCGCTTAAGGTTAGTGATGTGATAAAATATAGAACAAATGGGGATCAAAAGGCTCAAAGTGGCTAATAAAGGTAAATGGAATGGTAGGCTATTTGGGATAAGTGAGCTAATAATAAATGATGGCCTCAATCATATGCATGCATGTAAATACACTAAACAATGGATATATAGAATGGAACAAATACACTAAACAATGCATGTAAATACACTAAACAATGGATATATGCATGTAAATACACTAAACAATGCATGTAAATACACTAATCAATGGATATATGCATGCATGTAAATACACTAAACAATGGATATATGCATGTAAATACACTAAACAATTCATGTAAATACACTAATCATATGCTTCTAGGCGAAGATTCTCTAAATCTTGTAGTTGCATTTTTCTTTCAGCTCCAGCCTTCTCAAATCCCATGTTGATTTCTCTCACTACCCAGAATGCCTTGTGTTCCACCTCCACAGGGAGGTGGCAAGCCTTTCCGTATACTAGGCGGAAGGGGCTCATCCCGATTGGTGTCTTGTATGCTGTTCGATATGCCCAAAGTGCATCTTATAGCCTGGTGCTCCAGTCCTTCCTATGAGGCTTGACTATCTTCTCCAAGATACGCTTGATCTCTCTGTTAGACACCTCTGCTTGTCCGTTAGTCTGCGGGTGGTAGGCAGTTGCTACCTTGTGGATAATCCCATGCTTCTTCTGTAGTTCTGCTAATCTCCTGTTACAAAAGTGAGTTCCTTGATCACTCACGATTGCTCGTGGTGATCTAAAGCGACAGATAATATGGTTTCTAACAAAGGAGACAACAGTGTTAGCATCATCAGTACGGGTAGAAATGTCTTTCACCTATTTAGAAACATAATCTACAGCTAACAGTATATAAAGATAACCACTGAAGTTTGTAAATGGACCCATGAAGTCAATGCCCCAAATATAAAAGAATTCATAGAATAGCATAATTTGTTGGGGCATCTCATCCCTCCTGGATATATTCCCAAACCTTTAGCATGGGAAACAAGATTTACAGAAAGCAGTAGCATCTTTAAAAAGAGTGGGTCACCAGAATCCACAGTCTAAAATTTTTCTAGCTGTTCTTTGAGGGCCAAAATATCCACCACTCTCAGAGGAGTGGCAGGCCTCTAAAATGGACTGGAATTCTGATTGAGGCACACACTTTCTAATTATCTGATCAGCACCATACCTCCACAAATATGGGTCATCCCATATATAATATTTGGACTCGCTTTTCAGCTTGTCCTTCTGATGCTTAGTAAAATTGGGAGGGAAGATATGACTAACTAGATAATTAGCTACAGGTGTGATGAGTGGATAATTTATACGCTTTTTTGAATTATTTTTAGGTAGTTTTTAGTATATTTTAGTTACTTTTAGTATATTTTTATTAGTTTTTTTATGAAAAAATCACATTTCTGCTCTTTACTATGAGTTTGTGTGTTTTTCTGTGATTTCAGGTATTTTCTGGCTGAAATTGAGGGACCTGAGCAAAAATCTGATTCAGAGGCTGAGAAAGGACTGCAGATGCTATTGGATTCTGACCCTCCTGCACTCGAAGTGGATTTTCTGGAGCTACAGAAGCCCAATTGGCGCGCTCTTAATTTCCAGCAATGTATAATAGTCTATACTTTTCTCGAGATTTGATGGCCCAAACTGGCATCCAAACGCCCACTAGAGACCCTTTTCTGGCGTAAAATGCCAGAACTGGTACCAAAGCTGGAGTTAAACTCCAACGATGGCCTATGCACGAGAAAACTTCAAGGCTTAGCCCAAACACACACCAAGTGGGCCCCGGAAGTGGATTTCTGCACTATCTACTCATTTTCTGTAAACCTAGTTTACTAGTTTGGTATAAATAGCACTTTTTACTATTGTATTCGAAGTCTTTGACCTTTTGGGAGTTCTTCGAACCCTTTTTGGAGGATGGCCATTCGGCCATGCCTAGACCTTTTGTTCTTATGTATTTTCAACAGTGGAGTTTCTACACCTCATAGATTAAGGTGAGGAGCTCTGCTGTTCCTCAAGTATTAATACAAGTATTATTGTTTTTCTATTCAATTCACACCTACTTCTCCTCCAAGATATACTCTTGTACCTAATTCAGTTAAGTCAGAATGAAGGGGTGACCCGTGACAATCACTCAATCTTCATTACTCGCTTAGCTAAGATCCGCGTGCCTGACAACCACAAAGCGGTCTACATGATGTTCAACGTAGTCATTGGACGACAGCTGGAGTATATTCTCTTTGGTCTCTGACCCACAGATCTGAATCACCTCTCCTGACAAAAGAGCATTCGAATCTGTGACGTTAGAACCTTCGTGGTATAAGCTAGAACCAATTGGCAACATTCTTGAGATCCGAAAAGTCTAAACCTTGTCTGTGGTATTTCGAGTAGGATCTGGGATGGGATGACTTTGACGAGCTTCAAACTCATGACTGTTGGGCGCAGTGACAGTGTGCAAAAGAATTAATGTATTCTATTCCAACACGATCGAGAACCGTCAGCTGATTAGCCATGCAGAAAACCGTAGAGGACATGTTTTCACTGAGAGGACAGATGGTAGCCATTGACAACGGTGATCCACCAACATACAGCTTGCCATGGAAGGGAGTACGCATGATTGGATGAGGATAGTAGGAAAGTAGAGGTTCAGAGGCAACAAAGCATCTCCAAACGCTTATCTGAAATTCTCACCAAGGAACTACATAAGTGACTGTATTTTATTTTATGTTTTATTGTTCTTTTAATTATCAACACCTCATAACCATTTGAATCTGCCTGACCGAGATTTACAAGATGACCATAGCTTGCTTCAAGCCGTCAATCTCCGTGGGATCGACCCTTACCCACGTAAGGTATTACTTGGACGACCCAGTGCACTTGCTGGTCAGCTATGCGGAGTTGTGAAAAGTGTGAATCACGATTTCTCATACCAAGTTTTTGGTGCCGTTGCCGGGGATTGGGTAATTTTTATTTTTTATTTAAAAAAAAAATTCATGCATTGTGTTCTTCTGTGATCTTCAAGTTGTTCTTGATGATTTCCTTTGTTCGATCTCATGATTTTCTTGTTTTGTGTTTTATGTTATTTTTCATATGCGTTTTCAAAATCATAGTGTCTGAACATTCGAAATTTCTAAGTTTGGTGTCTTGCATGTCTTTCTTTCCTTAAAAATTTTCAAAAATATGTTCTTGATGTTCAGCATGATCTTCAAAGTGTTCTTGGTGTTCATCTTGACATTCAAAGTGTCCTTGCATTACTTGTTTTGATCTTGCATTTTTATGTCTTATTTCATTTTGTTGTTTTTCTATCTCTTCATTAAATTTTAAAAATAAAAAAATAAAATATCTTTTCAAGTAAATAATACAGAGAAATGAAGATTCGGAACATAAGGCAGAAGAATCACAGAGAAAAAGAGCTCACTGGCGTCAAAATGCCAGTAAAGAGGTACTTTGGGCGTTAAACGCCAGAATGGATAGCATCATGGGCGTTTAACGCCAGGATGACACAAGGGAGGTGATTTTGTTTCCAATTCAAATTTTTTCAAATTTTCATATTTTAATTCATAACTTTTTGCATCAAATGTATTTTAAACCTTCATTTTTCATTTTTTTTGTTTTTAAAAATTTTCAAACTAATTTTTTTTGAAAAATCTTTTTCTTAATCTTATCTCATATTTTCAAAAATCCTTGCTAACAATTAATATTTTGATTCAAAAAATTGCAAGTTTGTTACTTTCTTGTTAAGAAAGGATCAATCTTTAAATTTTAGAATCATATCTTTTAATTTCTTGTTAGTCAAGTCATCAATTTTTAAAAATCAAATCTTTTTCAATCATATCTTTTCAATCATATCTTTTTTTTCAATCAAATCTTTTTCAATCATATCTTTTTAAATTTTGATTTCAATATCTTTTTCTAACTTCTTATCTTTTCAAAATTATTTTTAAATCTTTTTCAACTAATTACTATTTTTTATCTTTTTCAAAACCACCTAACTACTTTTCCACTTCCAATTTTTGAAAATCACTAACCACTTTTTCAAAAATCCTTTTACTTAACTATTTGTTTTACTTTCAATTTTTGAAAACTCTCTCTCTCTCTCATCTCTTTCTATTTATTTGCTAATACCTCTTTTTACTTATAATTCGAACCCTCTCTCTCCCTCTATGTTCAAATTCTTTTTATCCTCTCTCTACCTCATTCCTTTATTCTTCTTTTCTGCTGACACATCAAGGAATCTCTATACTGTGACATAGAGGATTCCACTACCCCCATTTGTTCTCTTCTTTTTCATATGAGAAGAAACAGGGATAAGAACATTCTTGTTGAAGCTGATCCTGAACCTGAAAGATCTCTGAAGTGAAAGCTAAGAGAAACTAAAGCACAACACTCTGGAGAGGACCTTACAGAGAATTTCGAAAAAGAAGGAAACATGGCCGCCGAACCCAACAACAATGCTAGGAATGCAAGGAAGATGCTTGGTGACTATATTACACCAACTTCCAACTTCTATGGAAGAAGCATCTCAATTCCTGCCATTGGAGCAAACAACTATGAGCTTAAGCCTCAATTAGTTTCTCTAATGCAACAGAATTGCAAGTTTCATGAACTTCCATCGGAAGATCCTAATCAGTTCTTAACTGAGTTCTTTCAGATCTGTGATATTGTTAAGACCAATGGAGTTAATCCCGAGGTCTACAAACTTATGCTTTTTCCCTTTGCTGTAAGAGACAGAGCTAGGACATGGTTGGACTCACAACCTAGAGAAAGCTTGAACTCTTGGGACAAGCTGGTCAATACTTTCTTGACCAAATTCTTTCCACCTCAAAAGATGAGCAAGCTTAGAGTGGAAGTCCAAACCTTCAGACAAAAGGAAGGTGAATCCCTCTATAAAGCTTGGAAAAGATACAAATAATTAACCACAAGGCGTCCTTCTAACATGCTTCCACAATGGAGCATCATATGTATATTCTATGATGGTCTGTCTGAGTTGTCTAAAATGTCATTGGACCATTCTGCAGGAGGATCTCTTCATCTAAAAACACCTGCAGAAGCCCAGGAACTCATTGAGATGGTTGCAAATAACTAGTTCATGTACACTTCTGAAAGAAATCATGTGAATAATGGGACAACTCAGAAGAAAGGAGTTCTTAAGATTGATACTCTGAATGCCATATTGGCTCAGAACAAAATATTGACTCAACAAGTCAATATGATTTCTCAGAATCTGCCTGGATTGCAAGCTGGATCCGGCAGTACCAAGGAAGCCTCCTCTGAAGGAGAAGCCTATGACTCTAAGAATCCTGCAATGGAAGAGGTGAATTACATGGGAGAATCCTATGAAAACACCTATAATCCTTCATGGAGGAATCATCCAAATTTCTCATGGAAGGATCAACAGAAGCCTCAACAAGGCTTCAACAACAATAATGGTGGGAGAAATAAGTTTGGCAATAGCAAATCTTTTCCATCATCTTCTCAGCAACAGACAGAGAATTCAGAGCAGAGCCTCTCTGGCTTATCAGACATAGTCTCTGATCTATCTAAGGACACTCTCAGTTTCATGACTAAAACAAGGTCCTCCATTAGAAATTTGGAGGCACAAGTGGGTCAGCTGAGTAAAAGAGTTACTTAAACTCCTCCTAGTATTCTCCCTATCAATACAGAAGAAAATCCAAAAAGAGAATGCAAGGCCATTAATACAACCAACATGGCCGAACCTGTAGAGGAGGAAAAGGCAGTGATTCCCAGTGAGGAAGACCTCATGGGACATCCACTGGCCAATAAGGAACTCCCTAATGGGGAACCAAAGGAATCTGAGGCTCATACAGAGACCATAGAGATTCCACTGAACTTATTATTACCATTCATGAGCTCTGATAAATATTCTTCCTCTGAAGAGGGTGAAGACATTGTTGAAGAGCAAGTTGCTCAGTATCTGGGAGCAATCATGAAGTTGAATACCAAGTTATTTGGTAATGAGATTTGGGAGGATGAACCTCCATTGCTCATCAATGAACTAAATACCTGGATTCAGCAGACATTACCTCAAATGAAACCGAATCCCGGAAAGTT
Organism: Arachis stenosperma; assembly: GCF_014773155.1. Lineage (NCBI taxonomy): Eukaryota > Viridiplantae > Streptophyta > Magnoliopsida > Fabales > Fabaceae > Arachis > Arachis stenosperma. The sequence goes on from NC_080383.1 coordinate 77,117,534, forward strand.
CTTAATACCTTGCACCATAGGCACCATGACCTTTGAAAAGGCTCTGTGTGACCTGGGGTCAGGTATAAACCTTATGCCACTCTCTCTAATAGTGAAACTAGGGATCTTTGAGGTATAAGCTACAAAAATCTCACTAGAGATGGCAGACAAATCAAAGAAACATGCTTATGGACTTATAGAGGATGTCTTAATAAAGGTTGAAGGCCTTTACATCCCTGCTGACTTCATAATCCTGGACACTAGAAAGGATGAAGATGAACCCATCATCCTTGAAAGACCCTTCCTAGCCAGAGCAAGGGCTGTGATTGATGTGGACAGAGGAGAGTTAGTCCTTCAACTGAATGAGGACTACCTTGTGTTTAAGACTCAAGGATCTTCCTCTGTAACCATGGAGAGGAAGCATGAAAAGCTTCTCTCAATACAGAGTCAAGCAGAGCCCCCACACTCAAACTCTAAGTTTGGTTTTAGGAAGCCATAATCATGCTCTGAGCATCTGTAAAGCTCTGTAAGAGCTCACTGTCAAGCTATTGACATTAAAGAAGCGCTTATTGGGAGGCAACACAATTTTATTTATCTATGTTAATTTATGTTTTCTATAGGTTGATGATCGTGTGAAGTCATAAAAACAACTGCAAAATTAAAGCAGAATGAAAAATAGCATAAAAAACAGCACACCCTAGAGGACAGGCTTACTGGCATTTAAATGCCAGTAAGGACAGCAGAATGGGCGTTTAAAGCCCAGTCTGGCCGCATTCTGGGCGTTAAACGCCAGAATTGGCAGCCAGACTGGCGTTTAACGCCAGAAAGGGCTGTCTGGTGTTTGGCTGGCGTTAAACGCCAGAAAGGGGCACCAGCCTGGTATTTAACACCAGGAAAGGTAGCAGAACTGGCGTTTAATGCCAGATTTGGCACACAGTGGGCGTTTAAACGCCAGGAAGGTGCAGGGATGAGAATTTGTTGACACCTCAGGATCTGTGGACTCCACAGGATACCCACCTGCCCCACTTCACTTTTCCTCTTCTTCACACCTTTCCATAACACTATTCCCCAATACCCACCTACCTCACCATTCAAATTCAAACCATTTCCCTCCCAAACCCACCCATTCTCCACATGGTTACTGGTGCGGTATTTTACAACCCACACTACTAACCGGCAAGTGCATCGGGTCGTACCAAGTAATACCTTACGTGAGTAAGGGTCGATCCCACGAGGATTGATGGATTAAGGAACAATGATTGATTGATTGGCTTAGTTAGGCAAGCAGAAATTGGTTTTGAGATGTTCAAAAGGTTTAAGTTGAAAATATCATAAGGCAGGTACGCAAGTAATTAAGTTAAAAATAAAATATAGGAAAACAGTTAAGGCTTTAGAATGATCTATTTTTCCGGATTAACTTTTCTTACTAACTATTTTAATTATGTAGGATTTAATTTATGGCAAACTATATGTGACTAGACCCTAATTCCTTAGACCTTCCTAGTCTCCTCTAAAATTCATTAACTGCCAACTCCTTGGTCAATTAATTTCAATTAAAGAGTACATGATCAAATTTCAGTTTGCATGCCACAAAAACTCTAATTACCCAAAGAATAAAAGGATTATATGTCACGTATCCCATTAAATCCAGATAATTAGGATTTAGGAGAATATGTTTTCAAGCTGTTGTTCAAGTATAGAGCTTTTCCAAGTTATACAAGAACTCAAATAGAAAGAGGGTCATACTTCCGTTCCACCCAAATTCATAAGATAAAGAACGAAAACAATTCTTAAATATAAATCCAAAACATAAATTAAAATAGAAAAAGTAATAAAATTAATCCATATAAATAGACAGAGCTCCTAACCTTAACAGTGGAGGTTTAGTTGCTCATGGAATGTAGAATATAAATTTGTATAGAATTCCCTCATGGAATCCCTCTAATGTAATGTGTTTAATAGAAGAGAAGTCTCCCCTTTTTATAACTAATCCTAATTAATTGAAAATCTAATTATCTAAAAATAAAAATAATATCTTTTCCTAAAAGATAAGATTTGAATTTAAATTCGAATTAATTAACAGATTTTCAGTTGATGGATGGGGACCACTTGCTTTGTCCATTTTGCAGCTTCTAATCTGTGTTTTCTGGGCTGGAAAGTGGGACAAAACAGCCCAGAAATCACCCCAGCATTTTCTGTATTATTGTAGATCACGTATGTGACGCGTCCGCGTCGTCCACGCGCTCGCGTCATTTGTGCAGATTCCAGTCCACGCGTTCGTGTCAGGCACGCGATCGCGTCATTACGATTTCTCCATTCCGCGCGGTCGCGTGAGCCATGCGTCCGCGTCGGTCTTCATTGGTCATCTCTTTGGTTTCTTCATTTTCTCTGCAGAAACTTCATCAAATCCCTTCGAATGCTACCTAAAATAAATAAACTTGCCCAAAACTCAAAATAGCATCCATAGTGGCTAAAATATAATTTAATTATTAATTAAACTCAACAAATTAGATGCAAATTCACTAGGAAAAGATAGACAAGATGCTCACGCATCACAACACCAAACTTAAACTATTGCTTGTCCTCAAGCAACCAAAACTAATATAAGCTTATGATGTGAATTTGCATGAGAATGAGAGTTCGATTAAGCTCATGTCTCTTTTTATAGTGGGGTTTATAACTGTAATCCTGAATAGGTTTGGCATCTCACTCTCCTTTGAATCAAGAATGTTATTGTCATTCAGAATTAGAATCCGGATGATATTATGAATTCTCTGATCTTTACATTTCAGTTTAATCCTTGAACATAGCAAAACTTACTTTAATTTATTTTTCTTTGGTGCTTTGCACCTTGAGCCTAGCTGTGACTTTAAATGTTTTGTCTCAAGCTTTACTTGACACAGAAACACCACAAGCACTTAACTGGGGAACTCTCTTTGAGTTCTGATTTTTCTTTTAATTACTCCCAGACAGTGGTGCTCAAAGCCTTTGGCATACTCTGTTAAATGTAATTGATCTCAACTCTAAGTGTTCTGTCTCAAAGATTGCTTGATACAGTCACACCACAAGCATATGACTAGGGAAACAACTCTTTGAGCTTTTAATCATGTCTGACCTCCCTAGTCATTGATGCTCAGAGCCTTGGACCTTGTTTTTATTATTATTATTATTATTTTTTCATTGTTTCTTTTGCTTCAAGGATTAAATTTTTATTTATTTCAGAGAAGGCATAATAATTCTCTAAATTCCTATTCCTTATACATCAACATCCCTTGATTCAAATTTCAAATATACACTGTTCATATCATGCATTCAAAAATCACAGAAAATACCACCACATTTAAGTAAATAAGACTATTCTTAGAATTAAACTCAATTTCTCATGCAATACATCACTTCTTTTTCTTTTCTTTTTAGATTCAAGTTCAGTGAGTGGTACATGAAACATCTTTTCATTATTAAAGAAATTAAAAAAAACTAGTCCTAGAATTCTAACTAATAAAAGATCATGCAACAAACAAAGCAAAATAGCAGAAAGCCAGAACATAACATAGAAAAAAAAGAGGGGAGGAATAAAAATGAAAGGAACTCAACCACCTTAGTTATCCTAGCGGTCGCTTTTTTCTTTAGGTTGTGCTCCTCCGTGAAGATGATTCGCCTCCCTTTTGGTGCCATAGGAATAAAGAGAAAAGCTTTAAGCGAAGCATCAACACCAAACTTAAAGGTTTGCTTGTCCTCAAGCAAATAAGAACTGAAAATAGAAAGAGATAAATATTATGAGGAAAGAAAAATAAAAGGATAAAAGAATAAGAGAGAATTAGGATTGGGAGAGAGAGAGAGAAAGAAAACTGGGCGGTGAACTAGTGTGGCGCAAGCGACGCGAACGCGTGGGGCACGCGTTCGCGTGATTGCATTTTAGTTAGTTCATGCGGTCGCGTCGGTCACGCGATCGCGTGATCCATGTTATGCTTCGGGCGCTAGTGCAGCCTCGCGCCTGCACAACTCTCTGTTCAAATTTAAATATTTGCCAATTTAGGGGTGACGCGATCGCGTGGGGCATGCGATCGCGTGAGTGGCTTCAGAAGGGAATGACGCGGACGCGTCGGTGACGCGTTCGCGTGATAGAGATTATGCGTCTAAGCACCAAGCCAGCACCACTCCAGCACAATATTTGGTTGTGCACCCTTTTTACGTCGAAAATCAGGGCACGCGGCCGCGTGGGTCACGCGGTTGCGTGGGAGGCTAATATTCCCACATGACGCGGACGCGTTGGCGATGCGGTCGCGTGGGGCGATTTGTGCCACTGGCACGCCTCCAGCCACGCTCCAGCGTGACTCTCTGTTCGTTTTTATTATTTTTCCCATTTCCTTGCGATGCGGACGCGTCGCTGATGCGGTCGCGTCGCGTGGTATTTTTTTTATAGCTTGAGGTGTTCGGCTCCTGTGATAAAAATAACTGCATGATCAGAAAATTAGTAAGAACTCAATAAAAATAAAATAAATGAGAAAATAACTAAGGATACAAAAAAGAACGATCATACTACGGTGGGTTGTCTCCCACCAAGCACTTTTAGTTAAAGTCCTTAAGTTGGACATGTGGTGATCTCCTTGTCATGGTGGCTTATGCTTGTACTGATCCAGGAATCCCCACCAATATTTGTAATTCCAATGGCTACCGGGATCCCAAACCAGGCGTATAACGCCTTTGAGCAAATTGAAGCAAGTGACAAGGCCCCAATAGAGTTGATTATGGGGATGAATTCCAGGGTCCCAAATCTTGCTTTTACGTCCGTCTTCTTGTGGATCATCATTATTTTCACCTGGTGGCAAGCAATCTGAATTCTCACAGAGACATCTAAACAACCTTCTAGACCCATTCAAATTAGCTCTACACCAATCCTTGCAGTTTAATTTGGAGCATGCAACCATATTGAACCTTGCTTGATAACTCTTACCATTAACCATCTTCCTCTTACTCTTAATGCCACAAAGAGGTCTAAGTTGACCATCCGTCTCTAGTAGCCCATATTCAAGTGGGAAGGTAAGGATTAAGGATAGGAATTTTACCCATTTGAATGTTGTATTAGATGGTGATGGCTTTGGAAGAGGTCTTGCAAGCTCCACTCCCTTGTGTTCTTCTTTGAATTCTTCTACCTCTTTGCAAGATTTCTCAATTTCAACCTCTTCCTCTTGGTAGCTGTCTTCTAATTCAATCTCTTCTTCATTACTTACCAAGAGCATTGGAGGTTGTGCATTGATGAGCGGATAATTTATACGCTTTTTGGCATTGTTTTTAGGTAGTTTTTAGTAAGTTCAAGCTACTTTTAGGGATGTTTTCATTAGTTTTTATGTTAAATTCACATTTCTGGACTTTACTATGAGTTTGTGTGTTTTTCTGTGATTTCAGGTAATTTCTGGCTGAAATTGAGGGACTTGAGCAAAACTCTGAAAAAGGCTGACAAAAGGACTGTTGATGCTGTTGGAATCTGACCTCCCTGCACTCAAAATAGATTTTCTGGAGCTACAGAACTCCAAATGGCGCGCTCTCAACGGCGTTGGAAAGTAGACATCCAGAGCTTTCCAGCAATATATAATAGTCCATACTTTATTCGGAAATTGACGACGTAACTTGGCGTTGAACGCCAAGTACATGCTGCTGTCTGGAGTTAAACGCCAGAAACACGTCATGATCCGGAGTTGAACGCCCAAAACACGTTATAACTTGGAGTTCAACTCCAAGAGAAGCCTCAGCTCGTGGATAGATCAAGCTCAGCCCAAGTATACACCAAGTGGGCCCCGGAAGTGGATTTATGCATCAATTACTTACTCATGTAAATCCTAGTAGCTAGTCTAGTATAAATAGGATAATTTACTATTGTATTAGACATCTTTTGACAGTTTAATCTTTTGACTGTTTAGTCTTTGATCATTCGGTCTTTTGATCATTCAGGGGGCTGGCCATTCGGCCATGCCTGAACCTTTCACTTATGTATTTTCAACGGTGGAGTTTCTGCACACCATAGATTAAGGGTGTGGAGCTCTGTTGTACCTCAAGTTTCAATACAATTACTATTACTTTCTATTCAATTCTCTTTTATTCTTATTCCAAGATATACGTTGCACAACACTTTGATGAATGTGATGATCCGTGACACTCATCATCATTCTCACCTCTGAACGCGCGTGACTAACAACCACTTCCGTTCTACCTTAGGCCGGGCGCATATCTCTTAGATTCCCCAACAGAATCTTCATGGTATAAGCTAGATAGATGGCGGCATTCATGGGGATCCGGAAAGTCTAACCTTGTCTGTGGTATTCCGAGTAGGATCCCGGGAATCCGGAAAGTCTACCTTGTCTGTGGTATTCCGAGTAGGATTCCGGTATTGAATGACTGTGACGAGCTTCAAACTCCTGAGGGCTGGGCGTGATGAAAAATGCAAAAGAATCAATGGATTCTACTCCAACCTGATTGAGAACCGACAGATGATTAGCCGTGCTGTGACAGAGCATTTGGACCATTTTCACTGAGAAGATGGGATGTAGCTATCAACAAGGGTGATGCCTCCAGACGATTAGCCGTGCAGTGACAGCGCATAGGACCATTTTCCCGAGAGGATTAACAGTAGCCATTGATGATGGTGATGCCCTACATACAGCTTGCCATGGAAAGGAGTAAGAAGGATTGGATGAAAGCAATAAGAAAGTAGAGATTCGAAAGGATTCTAGCATCTCCACACGCCTATCTGAAATTCCCACTATTGATTTACATAAGTATTTCTATCCCTTTTTATTTTCTATTTATTATTAATTTTCGAAACCCATAACCATTTAATCTGCCTAACTGAGATTTACAAGGTGACCATAGCTTGCTTCATACCAACAATCTCTGTGGGATCGACCTTTACTCACGTAAGGTATTACTTGGATGACCCAGTACACTTGCTGGTTAGTTGAACGGAGTTGTGTCCACACATAAGTGCCATAATAATGATTCCATACAACAACAAAGAATACTACATTGATGTGATCACAATTTCGTCCACCAAGTTTTTGGCGCCGTTGCCGGGGATTGTTCGAGTATGGACAACTGACGGTTCATCTTGTTGCTCAGATTAGGTAATTTTCTTTTCAAAAACTTTTTCAAAATTTTTCTTTTCTTTTTCGTTTTTCAAAAAATATTTTCGAAAAAAATTAATAAAAATCCAAAGAAAAAAATCATAAAATCATAAAAATCAAAAATATTTTATGTTTCTTGTTTGAGTCTTGAGTCAATTTTTAAGTTTGGTGTCAATTGCATGCTTTAAAAATTTTTTTCTTGCAATTTTCGAAAATTCCATGCATTCATAGTGTTCTCCATGATCTTCAAGTTGTTCTTGGTAAGTCTTCTTGTTTGATCTTGATATTTTCTTGTTTTGTGTCTTTTCTTGTTTTTTATGTGCATTCTTGCATTCATAGTGTCTAAACATGAAAATTTTCTAAGTTTGGTGTCTTGCATGTCTTCTTTGCATAAAAAATTTTTTCAAAATTATGTTCTTGATGTTCTTCATGATCTTCAAAGTATTCTTCGTGTTCATCTTGACATTCATAGTGTTCTTGCATGCATCTTGTGTTTTGATCCAAAATTTTTATGTTTTGGGTCATGTTTGTGTTTTTCTCTCTCCTCATTAAAAATTCAAAAATAAAAAAAATATCTTTTCCTTATTTCCCTCCAAATTTTCGAAAATTTGAGTTGACTTAGTCAAAAATTTTCAAAATTAGTTGTATCAATTTTAAAAAATCTTATCTTTTCAAAATCTTTTTCAAAAATTATATCTTTTTCATTTTTTTTCTATTTTGTCGAAAATTTCAAAAAAAATCTTTTTCAAAATATTTTCAAAATCTTTTTCTTATCTTTATATCAAATTTTCGAAAATTAACTAACAATTAATGTGATTGATTCAAAAATTTGAAGTTTGTTACTTTCTTGCTAAGAAAGGTTCAATCTTTAAATTCTAGAATCTTATCTTGTAGTTTCTTGTTAGTTAAGTCATTTTAAAAATTAAATCTTTCTCAAAATATTTTTTTTCTTAAAAATCTTATCTTTTTATCATATCTTTTTCAAAATTTGATTTCAAAAATATCTTATCTTATCTTAGCTTCTTATCTTTTCAAATTTGATTTTAAAATCTTTTTCAACTAACTAATTAACTTTTTGTTTGTTTCTTATCTTTTTCAAAACCACCTAACTACTCTTTCCTCTCTAATTTTCGAAAATATCTCACCCTTTTTTTTTTCAAAAATTCTTTTTAACTAATTGTTTCATGTTTTAATTTTAATTACATTTTATCTCTAAGTTCAAAAATCACTAACACCTTTTTAAAATTATTTTCGAATTCTCTTCCTCTTCTCTTCTTCTATTTAATTATTTAATTACTAACACTTCTCTTCACCTCTCTTCATCTAAAATATCCGAACCCATTCTTCTTCACTCTTCCCCCCTTTCTTTTTCTACTAACATAAAGGAATCTCTATACTGTGACATAGAGGATTCCTCTTTCTTTTCTTGTTTTCTTCTCTTTCATATGAGCAGGAACAGGGAAAAAGGCACTCTTGTTGAAATTGATCCTGAACCTGAAAGGACTCTGAAAAGGAAACTAAGAGAAACTAAATTACAACAATCCAGAAATAACCTTTCAGAAACATTAGAACAAGAGAAGGAGATGGCAGCCGAAAATAATAATAATGCAAGGAGAATGCTTGGTGACTTCACAAAGCCAACGTCCAAATTCGATGGAAGAAGCATCTCCATTCCTGCCATTGGAGCCAACAACTTTGAGCTGAAACCTCAGCTAGTTGCCTTAATGCAACAAAACTGCAAGTTTTATGGACTTCCATCTGAAGATCCTTATCAGTTTTTAACTGAGTTCTTGCAGATCTGTGAGACTGTAAAGACGAATGGAGTTGATCCTGAAGTCTACAGACTCATGCTTTTCCCTTTTGCTGTAAGAGACAAAGCTAGAATATGGTTGGATTCACAACCCAAGGATAGCCTGGACTCCTGGGATAAGCTGGTCACTGCCTTCTTGGATAAATTCTTTCCTCCTCAAAAGCTGAGCAAGCTGAGAGTGGATGTTCAAACCTTCAAACAAAAAGATGGTGAATCCCTCTATGAAGCTTGGGAAAGATACAAGCAGCTGACCAAAAGATGTCCATCTGACATGTTTTCAGAATGGACCATATTAGATATATTCTATTATGGTCTATCTGAATTTTCGAAAATGTCATTGGACCATTCTGCAGGTGGATCTATTCACCTAAAGAAAACGCCTGAAGAAGCTCAAGAACTCATTGACATGGTTACAAACAACAAATTCATGTACACTTCTGAGAGAAATTCCGTGAATAATGGGATACCTCAGAAGAAAGGAGTTCTTGAGATTGATGCTCTGAATGCCATATTGGCTCAGAACAAAGTGTTGACTCAACAGGTCAACATGATCTCTCAAAATCTGAATGGATGGCAACATGCATCCAACAGTACTAAAGAGGCAGCTTCTGAAGAAGCATATGATCCTAAGAACCTTGCCATGGCAGAGGTTAATTACATGGGTGAACCTTATGGAAACACCTACAACTCATCATGGAGAAATCATCCAAATTTCTCATGGAAGGATCAACAAAAGCCTCAACAAGGCTTTAACAATGGTGGACGCAATAGGCTGAGCAATAGCAAGCCTTTCCCATCATCTTCTCAGCAACAGACAGAGAATTCTGAACAAAACACTTCTAATTTAGCCAATCTTGTCTCTGATCTGTCAAAGGCCACTTTTAGTTTCATGAGTGAAACAAGATCCTCCATTAGAAATCTGGAGGCACAAGTGGGCCAGCTGAGTAAGAAAGTCATTGAAACTTGATGAGCGGATAATTTATACACTTTTTGGCATTGTTTTTAGTATGTTTTTAGTATGATCTAGTTAGTTTTTAGTATATTTTTATTAGTTTTTAATTAAATTTCACTTTTCTGGACTTTACTATGAGTTTGTGTGTTTTTTTGTGATTTCAGGTATTTTCTGGCTGAAATTGAGGGACCTGAGCAAAAATCTGATCCAGAGACTCAAAAGGACTGCAGATGCTGTTGGATTCTGACCTCCCTGCACTCGAAGTGGATTTTCTGGAGCTACAGAAGCCCAATTGGCGCGCTCTCAACGGCGTTGGAAAGTAGACATCCTGGGCTTTCCAGCAATATATAATAGTCCATACTTTGCTCAAGATTTGATGGCCCAAACCGGCGTTCAAAGTCACCTCAAGAAATTCCAGCGTTAAACGCCGGAACTGGCACCTAATTGGGAGTTAAACGCCCAAACTGGCACTAAAGCTGGCGTTTAACTCCAAGGAGAGTCTCTACACGAAAAAAGCTTCATTGCTCAGCCCAAGCACACACCAAGTGGGCCCGGAAGTGGATTTTTATGTCATTTACTCATCTATGTACTAGTTTTCTATAAGTAGGACCTTTTACTATTGTAATAGAGGACTTTAAGAGACTTTTGGGTAGCTATCTTTGTTTTATGCTATCTTAGACCTTTGGAGGCTGGCCATTCGGCCATGCCTAGACCTTGTTCTTATGTATTTTCAACGGTGGAGTTTCTACACACCATAGATTAAGGTGTGGAGCTCTGCTGTACCTCGAGTATTAATGCAATTACTATTGTTCTTCCATTCAATTCCGCTTGTTCTTTATCCAAGATATCACTTGTTCTTCAACATGATGAAGGTGATGATTGACGACCATCACCATTCTCACTCATGAACAAGGTGACTGACAACCATTCTTGTTCTACAAGCATCTGAGGCTTAGTGAATATCTCTTGGATTCCTGATTGCATGATGCATGGTTGATCGCCTGACAACCGAGTGCTCGCCTGACAAACGAGCCAACCATTCGTGAGATCAGAGTCTTCGTGTATAGGCAAGAACTGATGGCAGCATTCAAGAGAATCCGGAAGGTCTCACCTTGTCTGTGGTATTCTGAGTAGGATTCATGATTGAATGACTGTGACGTGCTTCAAACCTGTAACCTACTGGCGTTAGTGACAGACGCAAAAGTGATTCTATTCCGGTAGGGGAGGGAACCAAACCGGTGATTGGCAGCACTGTGACAGAGTGCGTGCATTAGCTTTCACTGCGCGGATGGGAGGTAGCTGCTGACAACAGTGAAACCCTACACAAGCTTGCCATGGAAAGGAGTAAGAAGGATTGGATGAAGGCAGTAGGAAAGCAGAGAGACGGAAGGGAAGGCATCTCATACACTTGTCTGAAGCTCTTACACCAATGATATACATAAGTATCACTATCTTTATCTTTTATATTATTTTCGTTCATCATCATATACATTTGAGTTTGCCTGACTAAGATTTACAAGATGACCATAGCTTGCTTCAATGCTAACAATCTCCGTGGGATCGACCCTTACTCACGTAAGGTATTACTTGGACGACCCAGTGCACTTGCTGGTTAGTTGCGAAGTTGTGTAATGCCATGGAATTGAACCACCAAGTTTTGGAGTTCATGACCAGGGATTATGAGAGTTGTGAAAAGTATTGTTCACAATTTCGCGCACCAAGTTTTTGGCGCCGTTGCCGGGGATTGTTCAAGTTTTGAGCAAGCTTTTGGTACAATGCCTGGGATTGTTCTAGTTGGACAACTGACGGTTCATCTTGTTGCTTAGATTAGGTATTTATTTTTCGAAATTCTTGAAGATGAATTCTAGAGTTTCATGATGATTTGTTGAAATTTGGCTAGCTGAGAAGCCATGTCTAATCTGATTGGACCGAGGTTTCAACTTATCACCACAAGAGCTTGTTGATTCTCATCAATTTTGCTCTTGGAGCAGTGATCTGCTAAGATTTGGCTGACCTTTGGTCATGTCTAGTGTTTTGGACCGAAGCTTTCTTTGAAGCTTGGCTGGCTGTGAAGCCATGTCTAATTCCTGGACCGGAGTCTTAGACTAGCATTGCACTGATTCCTGGAATTCTCATCAAGGATTTGATACCTTTTCCCACTTAATTTCGAAAAACACAAAAAAAATTTGCAAAATCATAAAAAAACCAAAAATATTTGATGTTTCCTGCTTAAGTCTAGTGTTTCATCTTAAGTTTGGTGTCAATTGTATGCATTCATTCATGTGTCTTAAGGATCCTCAAGTAATTCTTGATGATTTTTGTGTTCTAATCTTTGAATTCTATTGACTTGAAGCATTTTGTGTGTCTCATATGCATTCTCATATTGTTAGTGTCAGTAGTATACAAACTGCTAAGTTTGGTGTCTTGCATGCATTGTTAATTGATTCCTTTTGCATTTTGATTATTAAAAATCCAAAAATATTTTTAATTTGTGTCTTTTTCAAGTCAATGATACAAAGAATTGAAGATTCAGAACATACTGCAGAGGAATTATACAGAAAAAGCTGAGCATTCAAAAATGCCCAGTGAAGAAGGCAGACTGGCGTTTAAACGCCAGCCAGGGCACCTGGTTGGGCGTTTAACGCCCAAAGAGGTAGCATTTTGGGCGTTAAACGCCAGAATGTATACCATTCTGGGCGTTTAACGCCAGGATGGTGCTAGGGGGGAAGATTTTGTTTTCAAATCAATTTTTTTTTCAAGTTTTCAAAGTTTTCCAAAATCAAATCTTTTTCAAATCATATCTTTTCAATCAAATGTTTTCAAAATTAATTTCTTTCCTTTTTCAAAGATACTTACTAACAATTAATGATTTGATTGAAACATCACAAGATTGTTACCTTTTCTGTTGAGAAAGGTTTAAATGTTTCAATCATATCTTTTCTTGTTAGGCAAGTCATTAATTTTTAAAATCAAATCTTTTTTTAAAATTGTTTTCAAATCATATCTTTTTAAAATTGTTTTCAAATCATATCTTTTCAATCACATCTTTTTAAAACCAATCATATCTTCTTAACCACATCCTTTTCAAAATAGTTTTCAATCAAATCTTTTTGATTTCTAATTTCAAAATCTTTTCAAAATCACTTGATTTCTTTTTCACTTTTAATTTTCGAAAATTATCAATCAAATTTTCAAAATGTTTTCAAAATCTTTTAAATGAATTTTCGAAAATTCTCTTCCCTCCTTCCCACATCCTTCTATTTATGGAGTACCACTCCTTCTAAATGCACAATTCGAATCTAATTAAAGTTCGAATTCTTCTTCTCCTCTTCTTTCTATTTCTCTTTCCTCTGACATTTCAAGGAATCTCTATACTGTGACATAGAGGATTCCACACTTTCTTTTCTTCTCTTTCATATGAGCAGGAGCAGAGACAAAGGCATTCTTGTTGAAGCTGACCCTGAACCTGAAAGAACCTTGAAGAGAAAGCTAAGAGAAGCTAAAGCACAACTCTCTTTAGAGGACCTGACCGAATTCTTCAAGGAAGAAGAACACATGGCAGCCGAAAACAACAACAATGCCAACAATGCAAGGAAGGTGCTGGGACTTTACTGCACCTACTCCTGATTTTTATGGGAGAAGCATCTCTATCCCTGCCATTGGAGCAAACAACTTTGAGCTTAAGCCTCAATTAGTTTCTCTAATGCAACAGAATTGCAAGTTCCATGGACTTCCAATGGAAGATCCTCATCAGTTCTTAGCTGAATTCTTGCAAATCTGTGACACAGTCAAGACTAATGGGGTTGACCCTGAGGTCTACAGACTGATGCTATTCCCTTTTGCTGTAAGAGAGCTAGAATATGGTTGGATTCTCAACCTAAAGAAAGCCTGGACTCTTGGGAAAAGCTAGTCAATGCCTTCTTGGCAAAGTTCTTTCCACCACAAAGATGGAGTAAGCTTAGAGTGGAAGTCCAAACCTTCAGACAGAAGGATGGAGAATCCCTCATGAAGCTTGGGAAAGATACAAACAATTAATCAGAAGATGTCCCTCAGACATGCTTTCTGAATGGAGCATCATAGGTATTTTCTATGATGGTCTCTCTGAACTATCCAAGATGTCTTTGGATAGCTCTGCTGGAGGATCTCTCATCTGAAGAAGACGCCTGCAAAAGCTCAAGAATTGATTGAAATGGTTGCAAATAACCAATTCATGTACACTTCTGAAAGGAATCCTGTGAACAATGGGACTAGTCAGAAGAAAGTTCTTGAGATTGACACTCTGAATGCCATATTGGCTCAGAACAAGATATGACTCAACAAGTCAATTTGATTTCTCAAAGTCTGTCTGGAATGCAAATGCACCAAACAGTACTAAGGATGCTTCATCTGAGGAAGAAGCTTATGATCCTGAGAACCCTTCCATGGAAGAGGTGAATTACCTAGGAGAACCCTATGGAAACACCTATAATTCTTCATGGAGAAATCACCCCAATTTCTCATGGAAGAATCAAGAGAGACCTCAACAGGTTTCAATAACAATAATGGTGGAAGAAACAGGTTTAGCAATGGCAAGCCTTTTCCATCATCTTCTCAGCAACAGACAGAGAGTTCTAAGCAGAATACTTCTGACTTAGCAACAATGGTCTCTGATCTAATAAAGACCACTCAAAGTTTCATGAATGAAACAAGGTCCTCCATCAGAAATTTGGAAGGACAAGTGGGTCAGCTGAGCAAGAAGTTACTGAACTCCCTCCTAGCACTCTCCCAAGTAATACTCCCTCCTAGCACTCTCCCAAGTAATACAGAAGAAAATCCAAAAGGAGAGTGCAAAGCCATAACCATGGCCGAATGTGGAGAGGAAAGAGAGGAGGACGCCACAAGGAAGACCTCAGTGGGCGTGTACCAATCTCCTCTGAGTTCCAATGGGAATCTAAGGCTCAAAATGAGACCATAGAGACTCCATTGGACTTACTTCTGCCATTCATGAGCTCTGATGAGTATTCTTCCTCTGAAGAAGGCCTTGTGTGACTTAGGGTCAAGTGTAAACCTCATGCCCCTCTCTGTAATGGAGAAATTAGGGATCTTTGAGGTGCAAGCTGCAAGAATCTCATTAGAGATGGCAGACAATTCAAGAAAAGCTCATGGACTTGTAGAGAATGTTTTGGTGAAGATTGAAGACCTTACATCCCTAATGATTTCAGTCCTAGAGACTGGGAAGTGCATGGATCATCCTTGGCAGACCCTTCCTAGCCACAGCAAAGGCTGTGATTGATGTTGATAGAGGAGAGTTGATTCAAGTGAATGAAGAATCCTTGGGTTTAAGGCCCAAGGACATCCTCTATCATCATGGAGAGGAAGCATGAAGAGCTTCTCTCAAACAGAGCCAAGCAGAGCCCCCACAACCAAACTAAGTTTGGTGTTGGGGAGGCCACAACCAAACTCTAAGTTTGGTGTTGAACCCCCACATTCAAACTCTAGTTTGGTGTTGGGAGGTTCCAACACGGTTCTGAGATTTCTGAGGCTCATGAGAGTCCTCTGTCAAGCTAATGATTAAAGAAGCGCTTGTTGGGAGGCAACCCAATGTTTTATAGTTAACTATTTTTCTTTTGTATTTATCTTTTTGTAGGGTGATGATATAAGAAGTCACAAAACATGAAAAAAGCAAAAACAGAATGAAACAGGAAGAAAACAGCACACCCCTAGAGGGAGAAGAAGCTGGCGTTCAAACGCCAGTACTAGCTGTTGGGCGTTTAACGCCCAGTCGGCACCATTCTGGGCGTTTAACGCCAGAAAGGGGCACCAGACTGGCGTAAACGCCAGTAAAGGGCAACAACCTGGCGTTAAACGCCAGGATGGGCACCAGCCCGGGTTTAACGCCAGAAATAGCTCAAAACGTGATTTTGAGCATTTGGTGCAGGGATGACTTTTCCTTGACACCACAGGATCTGTGGACCCACAGGACCCCACCATCACTCTCTTTCTTCCCCCATTCACCAATCATCATACCTTCCCCAAAAACCCTTTTCACCTATCAAATCCCATCTTTCTCTTCACCACATCCATCCTTCATAAATCCACCAACCTCACCCTTCAAATTCAAACCACTTTCCTCCCAAACCCACCCATCATGGCCAAACCACCTTCCCCTCTTCTTCTTTTCTTCTCTCTCTTCTTTCTTCTTTTGCTCGAGGACGAGCAAACATTTTAAGTTTGGTGTGGTAAAAGCGTTGCTTTTTCGTTTTTCCATAACCATTATGGCATCCAAGGCCGGAGAAACCTCTAGAAAGAGGAAAGGGAAGGCAAAAGCTTCCACCTCCGAGTCATGGGAGATGGATAGATCCATCTCAAGGGTGCATCAAGACCACTTCTATGAAGTTGTGGCCTTGAAGAAGGTGATCCCCGAGGTCCCCTTTTCACTCAAAAAGGGTGAATATCCGGAGAACCGCCATGAGATCCGAAGAAGAGGTTGGGAAGTGCTTACCAACCCCATTCAACAAGTCGGAATCTTGATGGTTCAAGAGTTCTATGCCAATGCATGGATCACCAAGAACCATGATCAAAGTATGAACCATGATGGATCACCTCTGTTATTCAGTTGGAGTTGACATAGAGGGAGACATCACCATTGATGAGGATAAGCCCATTACCAAGACAAGGATGGAGCACACAAGAGACCCCTCTCATCATGAAATCCCTGAGATACCTCAAGGGATGCACTTTCCTCCACAAGACTATTGGGAGCAACTAAACACCTCCCTAGGAGAATTAAGTTCCAACATGGGAAACTAAGGGTGGAGCACCAAGAACACTCATTCCTCCATGAAATAAGAGAAGATCAAGAATCATGAGAGAGGAGCAACAAAGGCAAGGAAGGAAGAGACATTGAGGAGCTCAAGCACATAGGATCTCAAGAGCAAGAAAGAGCCGCCATCACTAAGGTGGACCGTTCCTTGATTCCTTGTTCTTTATTCTTCTGTTTTTCGATTTTTATGTTATGGTTATCCATGTTTGTGTCTTATGATCATTAGTATCTAGTGTCTATGCCTTAAAGTTATGAATGTCCTATGAATCCATCACCTTTCTAAATAAAAAAACGTGCTTAATTGAAAAGAAAAAGAATTGCATGAATTTTGAATTTTATAACAGTTTAATTATTTTGATGTGGTGGCAACACTTTGTTCTCTTGAATGTATGCTTGAACAGTGCATATGTCTTTTGAATTGTGGTTCAGAATGTTGGCTCTTGAAAGAATGATGAAAAAGGAGACATGTTACTGAGGATCTGAAAAATCATAAAAATGATTCTTGAAGCAAGAAAAAGCAGAAAAAAAAAGAAGCAAAAAGCAAACGAAAAAAAAAAGAGAAAGAAAAAGAAAGAAATAAAGTTGTGATCCAAGGCAATAAGAGTGTGCTTAAGAACCCTGGACACCTCTAATTGGGGACTTTAGCAAAGCTGAGTCACAATCTGAAAAGGTTCACCCAATTATGTGTCTGTGGCATGTATGTATCCGGTGGTAATACTGGAAGACAGAGTGCTTTGGGCCACAGCCAAGACTCAATAAGTAGCTGTGTTCAAGAATCATCATACTTAACTAGGAGAATCAATAACACTATCTGGATTCAGAGTTCCTAAAGAAGCCAATCATTCTGAATTACAAGGGATAGAGTGAGATGCCAAAACTATTCAGAGGCTAAAATAAAAGCCCCGCTCATCTAATTAATATGATCTTCATAGATGTTTGGAGTTCATGCATATTCTCTTCTTTTTATTATTTGATTTTCAGTTGCTTGAGGACAAGCAACAATTTAAGTTTGGTGTTGTGATGAGCGGATAATTTATACACTTTTGGCATGTTTTTAGTATGTTTTTAGTATGATCTAGTTAGTTTTAGTATATTTTTATTAGTTTTAAATTAAATTTCACTTTTCTGGACTTTACTATGAGTTTGTGTTTTTCTGTGATTTCAGGTATTTTCTGGCTGAAATTGAGGGACCTGAGCAAAAATTGATCCAGAGACTCAAAGGATGCAGATGCTGTTGGATTCTGACTCCCTGCACTCGAAGTGGATTTTCTGGAGCTACAGAAGCCAATTGGCGCGCTCTCAACGGCGTTGGAAAGTAGACATCCTGGGCTTCCAGCAATATATAATAGTCCTACTTTGCCCAAGATTTGATGGCCCAAACCGGCGTTCAAAGTCACCTCAAGAAATTCCAGCGTTAAACGCCGGAACTGGCACCTAATGGGAGTTAACGCCCAAACTGGCACTAAAGCTGGCGTTTAACTCCAAGGAGAGTCTCTACACGAAAAAAAGCTTCATTGTCAGCCCAAGCACACACCAAGTGGGCCCGGAAGTGGATTTTTATGTCATTTACTCATCTATGTACTAGTTTCTATAAGTAGGACCTTTTACTATTGTAATAGAGGACTTTAAGAGACTTTGGGTAGCTATCTTTGTTTATCTTAGACCTTGGAGGCTGGCCATTCGGCCATGCCTAGACCTTGTTCTTATGTATTTCAACGGTGGAGTTTCTACACACCATAGATTAAGGTGTGGAGCTCTGCTGACCCGAGTATTAATGCAATACTATTGTTCTTCCATTCAATTCCGCTTGTTCTTTATCCAAGATATCACTTGTTCTTCAACATGATGAAGGTGATGATTGACGACCATCACCATTTCACTCATGAACAAGGTGACTGAAACCATTCTTGTTCTACAAGCATCTGAGGCTTAGTGAATATCTCTTGGATTCCGATTGCATGATGCATGGTTGATCGCCTGACAACGAGTGCTACAAACGAGCCAACCATTCCGTGAGATCAGAGTCTTCGTGGTATAGGCAAGAACTGATGGCAGCATTCAAGAGAATCCGGAAGGTCTCACCTTGTCTGTGGTATTCTGAGTAGGATTCAATGATTGAATGACTGTGACGTGCTTCAAACCTGTAACCTATGGGCGTTAGTGACAGACGCAAAAGAGTGATTCTATTCCGGTAGGGGAGGGAACCAAACCGGTGATTGGCAGCACTGTGACAGAGTGCGTGCATTAGCTTTCACGCGGATGGGAGGTAGCTGCGACAACAGTGAAACCCTACACAAGCTTGCCATGGAAAGGAGTAAGAAGGATGGATGAAGGCAGTAGGAAAGCAGAGAGACGGAAGGGAAGGCATCTTCATACACTTGTCTGAAGCTCTTACACCAATGATACATAAGTATCACTATCTTATTTATATTATTTTCGTTCATCATCAATACATTGAGTTTGCCTGACTAAGATTACAAGATGACCATAGCTTGCTTCAATGCTAAAATCTCCGTGGGATCGACCCTTACTCACGTAAGGTATTACTTGGACGACCCAGTGCACTTGCTGGTTAGTTGTGCGAAGTTGTGTAATGCCATGGAATTGAACCACCAAGTTTTTGGAGTTCATGACCAGGGATTATGAGAGTTGTGAAAAGTATTGTTCACAATTTCGCGCACCAAAACTCCTCCCAGTATTCTCCCAAGCAATACAGAAGAGAATCCAAAAGGAGAGTGCAAGGCCATTGATATAATCAATATGGCCGAATGCACAAGGGA
Source organism: Arachis stenosperma (assembly GCF_014773155.1). Lineage (NCBI taxonomy): Eukaryota > Viridiplantae > Streptophyta > Magnoliopsida > Fabales > Fabaceae > Arachis > Arachis stenosperma. The sequence goes on from NC_080383.1 coordinate 77,136,975, forward strand.
GGTGGAGGACGAAAATCCTAGTGAGGAAAACCTCCTAGGACGTCCCTCAAGCAAGAAGGAGTTTCCTCTTAAGGATCCAGAGGAATCTGAGGCTCATATAGAGACCATAGAGATTCCATTAAATCTCCTTCTGCCATTCATGAGCTCTGAAGACTATTCTTCCTCTGAAAAGGATGAAGATGTGACTGGAGAGCAAGTTGCTCAATATTTAGGAGCTATCATGAAACTGAATGCCAAGTTGTTTGGTAATGAGACTTGGGAAAGTGAACCTCCCTTGCTCATTAATGAACTAGATACCTGGATTCAACAAATTTTACCTCAAAAGAGACAAGATCCTGACAAGTTCTTAATACCTTGTACCATAGGCACCATGACCTTTGAAAAAGCTCTATGTGATCTAGGGTCCGGGATAAATCTTATGCCACTCTCTGTAATGGAGAAGCTGGGGATCATTGAGGTACAACCTACCTTGTTCTCATTATAATTGGCAGACAAGTCATTGAGACAAGCTTATGGAATAGTAGAGGACGTGTTAGTAAAGGTTGAAGGCCTTTACATTCCTGCTGATTTCATAATCTTAGACACTAGGAAGGAAGAGGATGATTGCATCATCCTTGGAAGACCTTTCCTAGCCACAGCAGGAGCTGTGATAGATGTCAACAGAGGTGAATTAGTCCTTCAATTGAATGGGGACTACCTTGTGTTTAAAGCACATGGCCATCCTCTGTGACAAAAGAGAGTAGCATGAAGAGCTTCTCTCAGTTCAGAGTCAAGAAGAGCCCCCACAGTCAAACTCTAAGTTTGGTGTTGGGAGGCCACAACCAAACTCTAAGTTTGGTGTTAAGACCCCATATCCAAACTCTAAGTTTGGTGTTGGGACTATACAACATTGACCTGATCACCTTGTGGCTCCATGAGAGCCCACTGTCAAGCTATTGACATTAAAGAAGCGCTTGTTGGGAGGTAACCCAATTTTATTTATCTAATTTTTATTTATTTTATTTTATTGTTATTTGTGTTTATTAGGTACATGATCATGTGGAGTCACGAAAAAAATATAAAAATAAAAACAGAATCAAAAACAGCAGAAGAAAAATCACACCCTGGAGGAAGCACAGACTGGCGTTCAACGCCAGTAAGGAGCATCTGGCTGGCGTTCAACGCCAGAACAGAGCATGAAACCGGCGCTGAACACCAGAAACAAGCAACATTCTGGCGCTGAACGCCAGGAATGTGCCTAGAAGAAAAGCTGGCGTTGAACACCAGTAACAAGCATGAAACTGGCATTCAACGCCAGAAACATGCTTTACATGGGCGTTGAACGCCCAGAACGTGCACCACTCGGCGTTTAAACGCCAGAATGATGTGCAAAGGCATTTTACATGCCTATTTGGTGCAGGGATGGAATTCCTTGACACCTCAGGATCTGTGGACCCCACAGGATCACCTCAGGATCTGTGGACCCCACAGGATCCCCACCTAACATATTCCCACCTTACCTCCTAATCTAGTTTACTCTTTCCCATATCACACTTCCCAAAAACCCTTCACCAATCACCTCAAACTCTCTTCCCAATCACTATTCACCACTCACTTCCATCCACTCTTCCATAAACCCACCTACCTTCAAAAATTCAAAAACATTTCCCACCCAATCCACCCTAAATGGCCGAACCTACCCTCTCCCCTCCCTATATACCTTCCATCTACTTCATTTTCACACACACTACCCCCTCTACTATACCTTGGCCGAATCCATCTCCCCTCACTCTCCTCCATTTTCTTCTTCTTCTTCTTCTTTGTAACACCCTACCATACAAAGTCTTATGCTTAAGTCATAATTCAGAGATGGCAAGGTATTACGACCTCTAAAATAAAAATTTAGTAAATATATTAGTATGAATGATGATTATAACTAGGAGCCTTTGTGGAAAAAAGGGTAAACAAAAACCGCAACTCAAAAGCGCACACTCCGATCGATAACGTATCGAATAAGGATAGACCAACGCGAGATTATATATATACAAAAGAGTGTCAAAAACAGGAATATCAAGACTAAGATCCGGCTGCGAAGATAACCGGTCCGAGCATAACAATATATACATATGATAAAATAAGGAAAACCCCAAAGGAAACCCAAAGGGACACAAATACAGAAAACCTATTCTCCAAAATCCCATAAGAGGAGTCATCACAGTTTGTATTATTTAATGGAGATAAGTATCTAAAAAAAATATAAACCAAAACATGGTCCCCAAGAACAAGGAATCTTCGCAATCAAGAAGTCTCCAGCATGCCTCAGCGGGAACTCACGTCCTGCATCTGAAAACCACAAAATCCGCATGGGTGAGAACCAGAGGTTCCCAGCAGGTAACAGCTTCCATATATATACATAATAATGGAGGAAAGCCGAAGGCAATCCTAGAACTCCCTCCAAGAAAATCAAAGCTTATAAACAAGCTAAACCATATAAGGGCATCTGACTAAAGATTCTTCAGTCTAACTAATACTTCCCTTTCCAATTCCTTCAGACCTCCCAACCACCAGCAGGAGTATAATATAGCAAACACAGTTTTATCAAACAAAGAATATACAAATAGGAGCAGTTAAGACATTCAGACAAATAGCAATTAATATGCAGTCATATAGGCAATCTCAAAAATTCACATAGTATGCATATGATGAATGCCTAGTGGCCGATGATATCATCTTGTCGGTTATAGAGCCAACCGACAAGTCCTGGTAGCTAACCATTGGACTGTCCCTCTGTCATGCATCCCCAAACTCGAGTTATACTCGTTATAAACTTGATCATAAACATGATCCATATCCATCACCCTCACTGGTGAATATTTAAGGGGGTCGAGCTCATCCGGGCCTTTCACAGTGCCCGGCCACACTTACGACATAGGGTCAACAGAGTCTCGAGCCTCCACCTGGAGCATGTGGTGGCTAGCCACTGCTACTACCCAAGGAAACTCGTATCTCTGAGAGTGGAAGTGCAAATCACAATTATCAATAATTCAGCATAAACATGCATGAATTCTCATCCATGGATCAACATCCATACTAGCCATTCCGGCTCACGGTTAAATCCATAACCAGCCAATATTCATAGCATACACAGCTTTCCGGCTCATGGTTCAATCCAGAACAGCCAATTCACAATAATCACGGCCCTTCGGCCAATGGCATAACAAGCACTTCCACCCCATCCTCCGCATCTCACATAATCATCTTGATCCTCATTGATCATTCATATTTCCCTTGCTTCACTCGCAAGTTACCTCATTCACTAGCCCCTTTTAATAGCTAGGCATGCCATAATGATTTAAGACATACATGGTGAGATCGGAGGCTTAGAAGTATGAGATTTGGCTTTTAAAACTCAAAAATCAACTTTGGGATGAAAACAGGGCCGCGCGTACGCGCACTCCACGCACGCGTGGATGGCCTTAAAAACTCATCGACGCGTAAGCGTCATGCACGCTAACGCGTGGATTCCAAACTTGCCCATCGACGCGCACGCGTCACCTACGCGTACGCGGGTGTTCTCGTGCCCAGGCACAACACCGCACAGTTCTGGCATAAACTCTCGGAAAATGGCTGGGCATTGGGTGCAGCACAATCGGCGCGCCCGCGCACATCACGCGTACGGTGGATGGCACTTTTCGGAAGATCGGCGCGTACGCGCCAGGTGCGCCCACGCGCAAGGGGATTCTGCTAAAAATTTTCTAAGTTAAAAGCTGCAGAATTTCACAGTTTACCCCAATCTTCCAACGGACATAACTTCCTCATTTTAAATCGTTTTTCACCGTTCTTCGAACGGCATGGACATCCCGAATCCAATTTCATTTCTAAACAGATTTGGTACAAAACGGAGATCCGTAGTCCAAGTTATGTCCCGTCAAAGTATGCCCAAAAAACCATATTTTCATACAAAACCACAATATGCCATTTTCAAAACAAAACCATTTTCAACTCTTTCAAAGTCAATCAAAACATGCCAATTTCATCCCTTTTCTTTGAAAACAATCAAAATGTATCAAACTCAACATCAAGCCTCCTCAACTCACACATTGACATTACCACAATTACCAAAATCACTATCACATCATTTTACCCCACTTCACCCAAGTGGCTCAAACTCAAACATATTGACATATCATATATTACTCATGCCAATTCTCAACAACATCAATTCCAATAAATCATTGTACATAATCAAATCTACTCACCATCCACATGGTTCAACCCACAATTCAACCATAACCAATCATCAAGCATATATCACAACATGCATATTTCTCATACATCACCACCAAGGCATCAATAATCATCATCACATATATGACCACATCATATATCTCAATCATTAACAACATCAACCATTCAATGCCTATCTTAGGGCCTCTAGCCTAAGTATTTCCTACCACATTACATATTAGATACGGGAAACCGAAACCATACCTTAGCCGAATTTCCCAAGCTCCACGGAGCACTTCCAAACCACTTAACCACAAGCTCTCAAGGCCTCAACACCAAGACAGATTTTTCACCACCAAACCCTTTCCAAGCTTTTCAAAGTCACCAATCAAGCTCCAATATTCATACACAACCTAAGCCACAACATCATACCCATACACAACATCTCAAACCCCAAACATAAAACAACAAAATACACTAGGGTTGAGAATCTTACCACACCCAAGGTCCAAGGAGACAAGATTAACCTTCTCCTTCAAGAGGTTGGGTCCTATAACATCAAAGAACCCAAAATCTCAACATTTCACCCATTGAAACTCGAAAATAAGGGCTGAGATTCGAACAGCAAAGTGTGGCTTACCTCAAGATTGATGGTATGGGTTTTGTAGAGCTCTCCGCGGTGAACGCGTGGCCGCAAACGGGCGGCAATCGGAGCTCTAGATCAAAAGTTATGGTGGTTTGAAGATCAAGTGAGAGAAAGAACTTGAGAGAGTGTTCTTCTCCCTTTCTCTCTAATTTTCAGCTTGTGTGTAACAAATGAGGAGAGAGAGTGCTGAAAACTAGGGTTTTGGTTAAGTTATGTTGGGCCAAGGGCCCACTTTGGGTCCAATTGGCCCGGTTTGGCCGTTCGGTCCAATCTTGGTCCGAATTCTATAAAATTGGTACCAAAATTCTCGTCTCAGTCTCCTCTATCACATTTAGCCATAAAAATCACATTTTAGGCTTTCTAGAATAAATTCTCATTTATGGGTTAATTAGCCGTTAATTAACCGGGTTTTACATTCTACCCACCTAATTGGGAATTTTGCCCACAAAATTCAAATGCAATTACCTGAGAATAAATGCGGATAATCCGATCGCATCTCTGACTCAAGTTCCCAAGTGTGTTCCTCAACACGCCTCGACTCCATGCCACTTTGACTAGTGAAAATCTTTTCCACGCAACCGTTTGATACTAGTATCATCAATTCTGACGGAGCCACTGGAAGCGTCAAATCTTCCCTTAACTGAACCGACTCAGGTTCTAACACATGGCTAGCATCGGGAGTGTACTTCCGAAGCTGCGACACGTGAAACACGTCGTGCAGGTTCGAAAGATGAGGTGGTAGAGCCATCCGATACGCCACCGGTCCAATCTCTCTAGGATCTGAAATGGACCAATGTATCGCGGATTCAACTTCTTTGCTTAATCGCCCTACCTACCCGTGGTCGGAGTAACCTTAAGGAAAACATGGTCTCCTTCCTCAAATTCTAAGGGCTTTCGCCTGATCGGCGTAACTTTTGACGACTCTGCGCCGTAAGCATCCTATCTCGGATTTCTTGACTTGCTCAGTGGTCTCAGCTATCATTTCTGGCCCCAACAAGCTTTTCTCTCCAGCTTCATACCAACATAGCGGAGATTGACATTTTCTCCCATACAAGGCCTCATACGGAGCCATTCCGATGCTCGCATGATAACTATATTGTATGCAAACTCCACTAATGGCATATACCGATCCCAACTCGCCGGTTGGTCCAAAACACAAGCTCTCAACATATCCTCTAGTGTTTGGATCGTCCTCTCAGATTGACCATCTGTTTGAGGATGGTAAGCCGTGCTCAAGCTTAATCGGGTTCCAAAAGCCTTCTGAAATGCACCCAAAACCTTGAAGTGAAACGAGGATCTCTATCAGAGATTATAGTAGCAGGTACACCATGGAGTCTCACAATCTCCTTTATGTATAACCGTGCTAGCTCCTCAAGGGTGTAAGTCATACGAATGGGCAAAAAGTGAGCTGACTTCGTCAATCGGTCCACAATCACCAAATAGCATCAAAACCAGCCCTAGTCCTTGGCAATCCTGACACAAAGTCCATTGCAATACTTTCCCACTTCCATTGAGGAATCTCTAAAGGTTGCAACATCCCGGAAGGTCTTTGATGTTCAATCTTTACCTTTTGACAAGTTAAGCACTTGAAACATATTCTGCCACATCATTCTTCATACCCGGCCACCAAACATCGCCTTTAAATCATGGTACATCTTAGTACTTCCCGGGTGAATGGAGAATCCGCTTTTGTGTGCCTCCTTTAAAATATCTTGCCTCAAAGTGCAACATCCGGCACAATGATCCTACCCTTGAATCTCCATAACCCATCTTTTTCTTCCGACACTCTCCACGTTTTCCTTGCTCAATAGCCGGTAACACCTTCCATAACGCTTCATCATTTTGATGAGCCTTTAGGAGTTCGGACTTAAAGTCACTTGAGATCTCTAATCGGCTCAAACACAAGGTTCCGGATACTTCTCGAGCACCGATTTTAGACTCTCAAATCCCTTGAGCAATTTCTCCTCTTGAAGCATCATCCAAGCCGCATATAGTGACTTCCGACTCAACGCATCCGCCACTACGTTCGCCTTTCCCGGATGGTAATGCAACTCAAAGTCGTAGTCTTCAACAATTCCATCCACCTCCTCTGCCTCATATTGAGCTCTTTCTGATCAAAGAGGTACTTCAAGCTCTTATGATCAGAAAACTTGGAACTTAACCCCATAGAGATAATGTCTCCACACCTTCAAGGCAAACACAACCGCAGCGAGTTCCAAATCGTGCGTAGGGTAACTAACCTCATGAGGTCTCAACTGTCGTGAGGCATACGCCACCACATTACGATGCTGCATCAGCACGCACCCTAAACCCTTCAATGAGGCATCACAATACACCTCAAATGGCTCATTCGCTCGGGTAACACTAACACAGGTGCAGTGGTCAACTTTTTCTTCAATGTCTGAAAGCTCTCCTCGCACTCAGGAGTCCAAACAAATGGAGTGTCTTGCGGGTTAACTTTGTCATTGGCAAAGCTATCTGTGAAAAGCCCTTGATAAACCTTCGGTAATAGCCAGCTAAACCCAGAAAACTCCTTATCTCTGTTATGGTGGTTGGTTGTTTCCAATCCATCACAGCCTCCACCTTAGTTGGATCTACGGCTATTCCCTTCTTACTCACCACATGGCCCAAAAACTTCACCTCACTCTTCCAAAACTCACACTTAGACAGTTTTGCATAGAGTTTCTTCTCATTTAGAATCTGTAACACGGTCCTCAAGTGTTCCGCATGCTCTTCTTCAGTCTTGGAGTAAATTAGTATGTCATCAATGAAGACAACAACGAATTTATCCAAAAACGGACGGAAAACTCTATTCATATAATCCATGAATACCGCAGGAGCATTCGTCAACCCAAAAGACATCACAGTGTACTCGTAATGACCATAACGAGTCCTGAAAGCGGTCTTAGGGATCTCCTCACCCTCACCCTTATCTGGTGAAACCGGATCGCAAGTCAATCTTAGAGAAAACTCCAGCTCCTTGTAACTGATCCATGAGATCATCAATTCTCGGCAATGGGTACTTATTCTTTATTGTAACCTTGTTCAGCTGCCTGTAATCCACACAGAGCCGCATACTCCCATTTCTTCTTTACCAGTAACACTGGAGCACCCCACGGAGAGACACTTGGCCGTATAAAATTCTTTCCAACAAATCCTCTAACTGAGACTTTAGCTCGTTCATCTCTAATGGTGACATCCTATAAGGAGCACTTGAGATTGGTCCGCCCCAGGCACCAATTCAATAGCAAACTCAACCTCTCGGTTAGGTGGAAACTCATCAATATCATCGGGAAACACTTCCGGAAACTCACACACAACCGGAATCTGTTCCAACCTTTGATCATCTCCCGAAACCCGCAGTTAACAACATGATACCCTGACATTCGGTTCCAGAACAGTTACCATCATCGAATTCAAGTAATAATTATTCACCACGATCGGTCCTTCAGTATCTTCCGGCATAAAGTACACCGACTTTGTAGAACAATCAAGCAGGACATGGTTCTTAGATAACCAGTCCAATCCCAAGATAAGATCAAGACCGATCATCGGTAAGCAGATTAAATTATGAACAAAATCACGCTGCTTGAACCTAAAGGAAACTTCGGGCATCCTAGCCTAGTTACCGTGGCTTCATGGGTAGCATTGTACACTCTTAGATCATAACCTAAAGTTACAATCTTCAATCCTAACTCATGAGCTTTCTCAAATGCAATGAATGAATGTGATGCTCCGAATCAAATAAAGCATTAAAGTTTGACCAGCTATTTCACAGTTACCTCGAATGAGTGTCTCAGATCCTCAGCTCCTACAGCTGAAGTGGTGAACACCCGAGTCTGTTGTGCCTTCCCAGCACCTTGTTTCTGCCTCTAGACAATTGCGGCTTTATGCCCCGCTTTTCCACAATTGTAGCACAAACCCCATCCGGCCTTGCATGGTGCTCCCGGATGGTGACTCCCACACCTAGCGCAAGCTTGATCATTCTGAGGCTGCTTCCCAAACTTCTTTCCTTGGGAGTTGTTGTTGTTGGGCCTCCTGAAAGAGCCTCCCCTTGAAAGACGGACCTCTAGGTGCAAAGCTCTTCCCTCGGTTCTGTGGAAATGAACCTTTGTGACCCCTTTTTCAGCGGTTGCCCTCTTCACACACTCTTCAGCAACCTACACTTGTTCACCAATTCGGAGAAAGTCCTAATCTCCATTGGTCCCACTGAACTGAAGATATCACTCCGGAGTCCTCCTTCATACTTAACACACTTCCATTCCTCATAGTCCACCGGGGTCCCTTGGCACACGAGAGAACCTGAACAGCTCCTCAAACTTGTCGTATACTGATATGGACATGGTACCCTGCTTCAGCTGTAACAATTCAAGTTCCTTAGGTCCTAGCCGAAGTCGGAAAGTACTTCTTATAGAACTCTTCTTGAAAGACATTCCAGGTGATATAGTCATCACCCTGCTGCAGAAGACGTCGGATGCCTTGCCACCAATGCGAGCTTCACCGACAAGCATATAGGTAGCAAACTCGACACGCTGTCCTTCAGGCACCACTTGCGCTTGCAGCGCTCGCTCTATAGCCTGAAAATGTATCAGCCTCAGTCGGACTAGTAGTTCCCTTGAACTTAGGGGATTAACCTTCAAAAAGTTTGCCAGTGTCATTGGGCCCTGAACTCCACCTCCATCATTACCATGGTTGTTCTGTTGACCAAGAGCCTCAGCCGTGGCTTGCATAGCAGCAGCCATGTTCTCCAACGCAGTCATAAAGTTCACCGGGTCATTAGGGTTATTCTCCGGCACGAGCATTCGAACGATCTCTCACTACCTCTACCGCGTCCACGAGGCGCCATCTGGTTCCTATACATACCAAACAATCGATATTAAGTTGATCAGTCTCAATATCGGAAGTCTAGTACTTCAAAGTCCCAAATGCATGCTCATGAACGTTTATGCCAATTATATCAAGTAGATACTAATAGCACATAACACACACAGAATGCACAGAAGCATAATCAGTCCATCCCTCAGGCTCTACAGGAACGAACTGCTCTGATACCATAATGTAACACCCTACCATACAAGTCTTATGCTTAAGTCATAATTCAGAGATGGCAAGGTATTACGACCTCTAAAATAAAAATTTAGTAATATATAGTATGAATGATTGATTATAACTAGGAGCCTTTGTGGAAAAAGGGTAAACAAAAAACCGCAACTCAAAAGCGCATCACTCCGATCGATAACGTACGAATAAGGATAGACCAACGCGAGATTATATATATACAAAAGAGTGTCAAAAAAAATATCAAGACTCAAGATCCGGCTGCGAAGATAACCGGTCCGAGCATAACAATATATATGATAAAATAAGGAAAACCCCAAAGGAAACCCAAAGGGACACAAATACAGAAAACCTATTCTCCAAAATATCCCATAAGAGGAGTCATCACAGTTTGTATTATTTAATGGAGATAAGTATCTAAACAAAACATAAACCAAACAACATGGTCCCCAAGAACAAGGAATCTTCGCAATAGAAGTCTCCAGCATGCCTCAGCGGGAAACCTCACGTCTGCATCTGAAAACCACAAAATCCGCATGGGTGAGAACCAGAGGTTCCAGCAGGTAACAGCTTCCACATATATAATACATAATAAGAGGAAAGCCGAAGGCAATCCTAGAACTCCTCCAGAAATCAAAGCTTATAAACAAGCTAAACCATATAAGGGCATCTGACTAAAGATTCTTCAGTCTAATAATACTTCCCTTTCCAATTCCTTCAAACCTCCCAACACCAGCAGGAGTATAATATAGCAAACACAGTTTTATCAAACAAAGAATATACAAATAGGAGCAGTTAAGACATTTAGACAAATAGCAATTAATATGCAGTCAATAGGCAATCTCAAACAATTCACATAGTATGCATATGATGAATGCTGTCCTAGTGGCCGATGATATCATCTTGTCGGTTATAGAGCCAACCCGACAAGTCCTGGTAGCTAACCATTGGACTGTCCCTCTGTCATGCATCCCCAAACTCGAGTTATACTCGTTATAAACTTGATCATAAACATGATCCATATCCATCACCCTCACTGGTGAATATTTAAGGGGGTTCGAGCTCATCCGGGCCTTTCACAGTGCCCGGCCACACTTACGACATAGGGTCAACAGAGTCTCGAGCCTCCACCTGGAGCACGTGGTGGCTAGCCACTGCTACTACCCAAGGAACTCGTATCTCTGAGAGTGGAAGTGCAAATCACAATTATCAATAATTCAGCATAAACATGCATGAATTCATCCATGGATCAACATCCATATAGCCATCCGGCTCACGGTTAAATCCATAACCAGCCAATATTCATAGCATACACAGCTATTCGGCTCGGTTAAATCCTAGAACCATTCACAAAAATCACGGCCCTTCGGCCATGGCATAACAAGCACTTCCACCACCATCCTCCGCATCTCACATAATCATCTTGATCCTCATTGATCATTCATATTTCCCTTGCTTCACTCGCAAGTTACTCATTCACTAGCCCCTTTTTAGCTAGGCATGCCATAATGATTTAAGACATACATGGTGAGATCGGAGGCTTAGAAGTATGAGATTTGGCTTTTAAAACTCAAAAATCAACTTTGGGATGAAAACAGGGCCGCGCGTACGCGCACTCCACGCGCACGCGTGGATGGCCTTAAAAACTCATCGACGCGTAAGCGTCATGCACGCTAACGTGGATTCCAAACTTGCCCATCGACGCGCACGCGTCACCTACGCGTACGCGCGGGTGTTCTCGTGCCCCAGGCAAACACCGGCACAGTTCTGGCATAACTCTCGGAAAATGGGGCATTGGGTGCAGCACAATCGGCGCGCCCGCGCACATCACGCGTACGCGTGGATGGCACTTTCGGAAGATCGGCGCGTACGCGCCAGGTGCGCCCACGCGCAAGGGGTCATTCTGCTAAAAATTTTCTAAGTTAAAAGCTGCAGAATTTCACAGTTTACACCCCAATCTTCCAACGGACATAACTTCCTCATTTTAAATCGTTTTTCACCGTTCTTCGAACGGCATGGACATCCCGATCCAATTTCATTTCTAAACAGATTTGGTACAAAACGGAGATCCGTAGTCCAAGTTATGTCCCGTCAAAGTATGCCCAAAAACCATATTTTCATACAAACCACAATATGCCATTTTCAAAACAAACCATTTTCAACTCTTTCAAAGTCAATCAAAACATGCCAATTTCATCCCTTTTCTTTGAAAACAATCAAATGTATCAAATTCAACATCAAGCCTCCTCAACTCACACATTGACACATTACCACAATTACCAAATCACTATCACATTTTACCCCCACTTCACCCAAGTGGCTCAAACTCAACATATTGACATATCATACTATACTCATGCCAATTCTCAACAACATCAATTCCAATAAATCATGTACATAATCAATATCATACTCACCATCACATGGTTCAACCCACAATTCAACCATAACAATCATCAAGCATATATCACAACATGCATTTTCTCATACATCACACCACCAAGGCATCAATAATCATCATCACATATATGACCACATCATATATCTCAATCATTTAACAACATCAACCATTCAATGCCTATCTTAGGGCCTCTAGCCTAAGTATTTCCTACCACATTACATATTAGATACGGGAAACCGAAACCATACCTTAGCCGAATTTCCCAAGCTCCACCGGAGCACTTCCAACCACTTAACCACAAGCTCTCAAGGCCTCAACACCACCAAGAGCAGATTTTTCACCACCAAACCCTTTCCAAGCTTTTCAAAGTCACCAATCAAGCTCCAATATTCACATATACACAACCTAAGCCACATCATCATACCCATACACAACATCTCAAACCCAAACATCATAAAACAACAAAAAATAGGGTTGAGAATCTTACCACACCCAAGGTCCAAGGAGACAAGATTAACCTTCTCCTTCAAGAGGGTTGGGTCCTATAACATCAAAGAACCCAAAATCTCAACATTTCACCCATGAAACTCGAAAATAAGGGCTGAGATTCGAACAGCAAAGTGTGGCTTACCTCAAGATTGTATGGGTTTTGTAGAGCTCTCCGCGGTGAACGCGTGGCCGCAAACGGGGCGGCAATCGGAGCTCTAGATCAAAAGTTATGGTGGTTTGAAGATCAAGTGAGAGAAAGAACTTGAGAGAGTGTTCTTCTCCTTTCTCTCTAATTTTCAGCTTGTGTGTGTAACAAATGAGGAGAGAGAGTGCTGAAAACTAGGGTTTTGTTAAGTTATGTTGGGCCAAGGGCCCACTTTGGGTCCAATTGGCCCGGTTTGGCGTTCGGTCCAATCTTGGTCCGAATTCTATAAAATTGGTACCAAAATTCTCGTCTCAGTCTCCTCTATCACATTAGCATAAAAATCACATTTTAGGCTTTCTAGAATAAATTCTCATTTATGGGTTAATTAGCCGTTAATTAACCGGGTTTACATTTGGTTAAGTTATGTTGGGCCAAGGGCCCACTTTGGGTCCAATTGGCCCGGTTTGGCCCGTTCGGTCCAATCTTGGTCCGAATTCTATAAAATTGGTACCAAAATTCTCGTCTCAGTCTCCTCTATCACATTTAGCCATAAAAATCACATTTTAGGCTTTCTAGAATAAATTCTCATTTATGGGTTAATTAGCCGTTAATTAACCGGGTTTTACATTCTACCCACCTAATTGGGAATTTTGCCCACAAAATTCAAATGCAATTACCTGAGAATAAATGCGGATAATCCGATCGCATCTCTGACTCAAGTTCCCAAGTGTGTTTCCTCAACACCGCCTCGACTCCATGCCACTTTGACTAGTGAAACATCTTTTCCACGCAACCGTTTGATACTATCATCAATTCTGACCGGAGCCCCTGGAAGCGTCAAATCTTCCCTTAACTGAACCGACTCAGGTTCTAACACATGGCTAGCATCGGGAGTGTACTTCCGAAGCTGCGACACGTGAAACACGTCGTGCAGGTTCGAAGATGAGTGGTAGAGCCATCCGATACGCCACCGGTCCAATCCTCTCTAGATCTGAATGGACCAATGTATCGGATTCAACTTCTTTGCTTTATCGCCCTACCTACTCCCGTGGTCGGAGTAACCTTAAGGAAACATGGTCTCCTTCCTCAAATTCTAAGGGCTTTCGCCTCTGATCGGCGTAACTCTTTTGACGACTCTGCGCCGTAAGCATCCTATCTCGGATTTTCTTGACTTGCTCAGTGGTCTCAGCTATCATTTCTGGCCCCAACAAGCTTTTCTCTCCAGCTTCATACCACATAGCGGAGATTGACATTTTCTCCCATACAAGGCCTCATACGGAGCCATTCCGATGCTCGCATGATAACTATTATTGTATGCAACTCCACTAATGGCATATACCGATCCCAACTCGCCGGTTGGTCCAACACAGCTCTCAACATATCCTCTAGTGTTTGGATCGTCCTCCTCAGATTGACCATCTGTTTGAGGATGGTAAGCCGTGCTCAAGCTTAATCGGTTCCAAAAGCCTTCTGAAATGCACCCCAAAACCTTGAAGTGAAACGAGGATCTCTATCAGAGATTATAGTAGCAGGTACACCATGGAGTCTCACAATCTCCTTTGTATAACCGTGCTAGCTCCTCAAGGTGTAAGTCATACGAATGGGCAAAAAGTGAGCTGACTTCGTCATCGTCCACAATCACCCAACTAGCATCAAAACCAGCCCTAGTCCTTGGCAATCCTGACACAAAGTCCATTGCACTTTCCCACTTCCATTGAGGATCTCTAAGGTTGCAACATCCCGAAGGTCTTTGATCTTCCATTGAGGAATCTCTAAAGGTTGCAACATCCCGGAAGGTCTTTGATGTTCAATCTTTACTTTGACAAGTTAAGCACCTTGAAACATATTCTGCCACATCATTCTTCATACCCGGCCACCAAAACATCGCCTTTAAATCATGGTACATCTTAGTACTTCCCGGTGAATGGAGAATCCGCTTTTGTGTGCCTCCTTTAAAATATCTTGCCTCAAAGTGCCAACATGAATCTCCATAACCCATCTTTTTCTTCCGACACTCTCCACCGTTTTCCTTGCTCAATAGCCGGTAACCTTCCATAACTTCATCATTTTGATGAGCCTTTAGGAGTTCGGACTTAAAGTCACTTGAGATCTCTAATCGGCTCAACACAAGGTTCCGGATACTTCTCGAGCACCGATTTTTAGACTCTCAAATCCCTTGAGCAATTTCTCCTCTTGAAGCATCATCCAAGCCGCATATAGGACTTCCGACTCACGCATCCGCCACTACGTTCGCCTTCCCGGATGGTAATGCAACTCAAGTCGTAGTCTTTCAACAATTCCATCCACCTCTCCTCTGCCTCATATTGAGCTCTTTCTGATCAAAGAGTACTTCAAGCTCTATGATCAGAGAAAACTACGTTCGCCTTTCCCGGATGGTAATGCAACTCAAAGTCGTAGTCTTTCAACAATTCCATCCACCTCCTCTGCCTCATATTGAGCTCTTTCTGATCAAAGAGGTACTTCAAGCTCTTATGATCAGAGAAAACTTGGAACTTAACCCCATAGAGATAATGTCTCCACACCTTCAAGGCAAACACAATGGTGCGCGAAATTGTGAACAATACTTTTTCACAACTCAAATAATCCCCGGTAATGGCTCCAAAAACTTGGTGGCTCAATACCATGGCATTACACAACTTCGCACAACTAACCAGCAAGTGCACTGGGTCGTCCAAGTAATAAAACCTTACGTGAGTAAGGGTCGATCCCACGGAGATTGTTAGTATTGAAGCAAGCTATGGTCATCTTGTAAATCTTAGTCAGGCAAACTCAAATGTATATGATGATGATGAACGAAAATAACATAAAAGATAAAGATATTGATACTTATGTATATCATTGGTGTAAGAGCTTCAGACAAGTGTATGAAGATGCCTTCCCTTCCGTCTCTGTCAGCAGCTCAGCCTCTACCTCCCATCCTCTCAGTGAAAGCGATTGCATATGTCCTGTCACGGCATAGCGGAATTCATCTGTCGGTTCTCAATCAGGCGCGGAATAGAATCCAGTGATTCTTTTGCGTTATCACTAACGCCCCGCCCTCAGGGTTTGAAGCACGTCACAGTCATTCAGTCATTGAATCATACTCAGAACACCACAGACAAGGTTAGACCTTCCAGATTCTCTTGAATGCTGCCATCAGGTCCTGCCTATACCACGAAGACTCCGAAGAATCCAAGAGATATTCACTAAGCCTCGAATGCTTGTAGAACAAGAATGGTTGTCAGTCACCTTGTCATAGGGAGAGTGGTGATGGGCGTCAATCATCACCATCATCATGTTGAAGAACAAGTGATATCTTGGTAAACGAACAAGCGGAATTGAATGGAAGAACAATAGTAATTGCATTAATACTCGAGGTACAGCAGAGCTTCACACCCTTAATCTATGGTGTGTAGAAACTCCACCGTTGAAAATAATAAGCATAAGGTCCAGGCATGGCCGAATGGCCAGCCTCCCAAAGATCTAAGATAGCATAAAAGTGAAGATAGCTACCAAAGTCTACTAATACAATAGTAAAAGGTCCTATTAATAGTAAACTAGTACCTAAGGTGTACAGAAATGAGTAAATGACATAAAAATCCACTTCCGGGCCCACTTGGTGTGTGCTTGGGCTGAGCAATCAAGGAAATTCGTGTAGAGACCTTTTCTGGAGTTAAACGCCAGCTCCCATGCCAGTTTGGGCGTTTAACTCCAACTTTTATTCCTGTTCCGGCGTTTAACGCTGGAATTCCTGAGGCCGGATTGCTTCGCGGGTTTGGGCCATCAAATCTTGGACAAAGTATGGACTATTATATATTGCTGGAAAGCCCTGGATGTCTACTTTCCAACGCCGTTGAGAGCGCGCCAATTGGGCTTCTGTAGCTCCAGAAAATCCACTTCGAGTGCAGGGAGGTCAGAATCCAACAGCATCTGCAGTCCTTTTTGGTCTCTGAATCAGATTTTGCTCAGGTCCCTCAATTTCAGCCAGAAAATACCTGAAATCACAGAAAAACACACAAACTCATAGTAAAGTCCAGAAAAGTGAATTTTAAATAAAAACTAATAAAAATGTACTAAAATCTAACTAAAGATATCAAAAACATACTAAAAAACAATGCCAAAAAGTATACAAATTATCCGCTCATCACAACACCAAACTTAAATTGTTGCTTGTCCTCAAGCAACTGAAAATCAAATAAGATCAAAAGAAGAGAATATGCAATGATTCCAAAAACATCTGTGAAGATCAGTATTAATTAGATGAGCGGGCTTTTAACCTTCTGTCTCTGAACAGTTTGGCATCTCAATCTATCCCTTGAAATTCAGAATGGTTGGCTTCTTTAGGAACTCAGAGTCCAGATAGTGTTAATGATTCTCCTAGTAAAGTATGATGATTCTTGAACATAGCTATTTATTGAGTCTTGGCTGTGGCCCAAAGCACTCTGTCTTCCAGTATTACCACCGGATACATACATGCCACAGACACATAATTGGGTGAACCTTTCAGATTGTGACTCAGCTTTGCTAAAGTCCCCAATTAGAGGTGTCCAGGGTTCTTAAGCACACTCTTATTTGCCTTGGATCACAACTTTATTCTTTTCTTTTTCTTTCTTTCTTTCTTTTTTTTTTCGATTTTTTTTTCGGTTTTTTTCTCTTTTTTTTTTTTTTGAATAGCTTTTTCTTGCTTCAAGAATCATTTTATTGATTTTTCAGATCCTCAGTAACATGTCTCCTTTTTCATCATTCTTTCAAGAGCCAACATTCATGAACCACAAATTCAAGATACATATGCACTGTTTACACATACATTCAGGGAACAAAAATATTGCCACCACATCAAAATAATTAAACTATTATAAAATTCAAAATTCATGCAATTCTTCCTTTTTCAATTAAGCACATTTTTATTCAAGAAAGGTGATGGATTCATAGGACATTCATAACTTTAAGGCATAGACACTAAGACACTAATGATCACAAGACACAAACATGGGTAACATAAAGCATAAAAATTCGAAAAACAGAAGGATAGAGAACAAGGAAATTAAGGAACGGGTCCACCTTAGTGATGGCGGCTCTTTCTTGCTCTTGAAGATCCTATGGAGTGCTTGAGCTCCTCAATGTCTCTTCCTTGTCTGTGTTGCTCCTCCCTCATGATTCTTTGATCTTCTCTAATTTCATGAAGGATGATGGAGTGTTCTTGATGCTCCACCCTTAGTTGTCCCATGTTGGAACTCAACTCTCCTAGGGAGGTATTCAGTTGCTCCCAATAGTTTTGTGGAGGAAAACTCATTCCTTGAGGAATCTCAGGGATCTCATGATGAGTAGGGTCCCTTGTATACTCCATCCTTTTCTTGGTGATGGGCTTGTCCTCATCAATGGAGATGTCACCCTCTATGTCAACTCCAACTGAATAACAGAGGTGACAAATGAGGTGAGGAAAGGCTAACCTTGCCACAGTGGAGGTCTTGTCTGCCACTTTATAGAGTTCTTGAGCTATAACCTCATGAACCTCATTTCCTCTCCAATCATGATACTATGGATCATGATGGCCCGGTCTATGGTAACTTCGGACCGGTTGCTAGTGGGAATGATTGAGCGTTGTATGAATTCTAACCATCCTCTAGCCACGGGCTTGAGGTCATGCCTTCTCAATTGGACCGGCTTTCCTCTTGAATCTTGCTTCCATTGTGCGCCCTCTTCACATATGACTGTGAGGACTTGGTCCAACCTTTGATCAAAGTTGACCCTTCTAGTGAAAGGATGCTCATCTCCTTGCATCATAGGCAAGTTGAACGCCACCCTCACACTCTCCGGACTAAAATCCAAGTATTTCCCCCGAACCATAGTAAGATAATTCTTTGGATTCGGGTTCACACTTTGGTCATGGTTCTTTGTGATCCATGCATTGGCATAGAACTCTTGAACCATCAAGATTCCAACTTGTGAATGGGGTTGGTGAGAACTTCCCAACCTCTTCTTTGGATCTCATGGCGGATCTCCGGATATTCACCCTTTTTGAGTAAAAAGGGGACTTCGGGGATCACCTTCTTCAAGGCCACAACTTCATAGAAGTGGTCTTGATGCACCTTTGAGAGGAATCTATCCATCTCCCATGACTCGGAGGTGGAAGCTTTTGCTTTCCCTTTCCTCTTTTTAGAGGTTTCTCCGGCCTTTGGTGCCATAATGGTTATGGAAAAACGAAAAAGCAACGCTTTTACCACACCAAACTTAAAATGTTTGCTCGTCCTCGAGCAAAAGAAGAAAGAAAGGAGTAGAAGAAGAAGAAATGAGGAAGAGGGGGAGGGTAGTGTGTTCGGCCAAAGGGGGAAGAAGTGGTCTTTAGGTTGTGTGAAAATGAAGGGTTGAAGAAGGGTATTTATAGGAGAGAGGGGGGTAAAGGTTTGGCCATTTGAGGGTGGGTTTGGTAGGGAAAGTGGTTTGAATTTGAAGGGTGAGGTTGGTGGGGTTTTATGAAGGATGGATGTGAGTGGTGAAGAGAAAGATGGGATTTGATAGGTGAGGGGTTTTTGGGGAAGAGGTGTTGAGGTGATTGGTGAATGGGGGAAGAAGAGAGAGAGTGATGGTAGGGTCCTGTGGGGTCCACAGATCCTGTAGTGTCAAGGAAAAGTCATCCTTGCACCAAATGGCATCAAAATCCACGTTTTGACCCATTTCTGGCGTTAAACGCCGGGCTGGTGCCCATTCCTGGCGTTTAACGCCAGGTTGTTGCCCTTTACTGGCGTTTAACGCCAGTCTGGTGCCCTTTTCTGGCGTTAAACGCCCAGAAAGGTGCCAGACTGGGCGTTAAACGCCCAACTGCTAGGCTGACTGGCGTTTGAACGCCAGCAGCATCTTCCTCCAGGGTGTGCTGTTTTTCTTCCTGTTTTTCATTTTGTTTTTGCTTTTTTCATTGTTTTTGTGACTTCTTATGATCATCAACCTACAAAAAAGATAAAATAACAAAGAAAATAATTAATTATAAAACATTGGGTTGCCTCCCAACAAGCGCTTCTTTAGTGTCATTAGCTTGACAGAGGACTCCCATGGAGCCTCAGAAACACTCAGAACCTTGTTGAAACCTCCCAACACCAAACTTAGAGTTTGAATGTGGGGTTTCAACACCAAACTTAGATTTTGGTTGTGGCCTCCAACACCAAACTTAGAGTTTGACTGTGGGGCTCTGCTTGGCTCTGTTTTGAGAGAAGCTCTTCATGCTTCTTCTCCATGATGATAGAGGGATATCCTTGGGCCTTAAACACCATGGATTCTTCATTCACTTGAATGATCAACTCTCCTCTATCAACATCAATCACAGCCTTTGCTGTGGCTAGGAATGGTCTGCCAAGGATGATGGATTCATCCATGCACTTCCCAGTCTCTAGGACTATGAAATCAGTAGGAATGTAATGGTTTTCAACCTTAACCAGAACATTCTCTACAAGTCCATGGGCTTGTTTTCTTGAGTTGTCTGCCATTTCTAGTGAGATTTTTGCAGCTTGCACCTCAAAGATCCCTAATTTCTCCATTACAGAGAGGGGCATGAGGTTTACACTTGACCCTAAGTCACACAAGGCCTTCTTGAAGGTCATGGTGCCTATGGTACAAGGTATAGAAAACTTCCCAGGATCCTGCCTCTTTTGAGGCAGTTTATGCCTAGACAAGTCATCCAGTTCTTTGGTGAGCAAGGGAGGTTCATCCTCCCAAGTCTCATTTCCAAATAACTTGTCATTTAGCTTCATGACTGCTCCAAGGTATTTAGCAACTTGCTCTTCAGTGACATACTCATCCTCTTCAGAGGAAGAATACTCATCAGAGCTCATGAATGGCAGAAGTAAGTCCAATGGAATCTCTATGGTCTCAGTTTGAGCCTCAGATTCCCAAGGTTCCTCATTGAGGAACTCAGAGGAGATTGGTACACGCCCACTGAGGTCTTCTTCAGTGGCGTCCACCTCCTTTCTTTCCTCCCAGAATTCGGCCATGTTAATGGCCTTGCACTCTCCTTTTGGATTTTCTTCTGTATTACTTGGGAGAGTGCTTGGAGGAAGTTCAGTAATTTTCTTGCTCAGCTGACCCACTTGTCCTTCCAAATTCTTAGTGGAAGATCTAGTTTCAGTCATGAAACTTTGAGTGGTTTTGATCAGATCAGAGACCATGGTTGCTAAGTCAGAATTATTCTGCTTAGAGCTCTCTGTCTGTTGCTGAGAAGATGATGGAAAAGGCTTGCCATTGTTAAACCTGTTTCTTCCACCATTGTTATTGAAACCTTGTTGAGGTCTCTCGTGATTCTTCCATGAAAGATTTGGGTGATTTCTCCATGAAGAATTATAGGTGTTACCATAGGGTTCTCCTAGGTAATTTACCTCTTCCATGGAAGGGTTCTCAGGATCATAAGCTTCTTCCTCAGATGAAGCTTCCTTAGTACTGTTTGGTGCATTTTGCATTCCAGACATACTTTGAGAAATCAAATTGACTTGTTGAGTCAATATTTTATTCTGGGCCAAAATGGCATTCAGAGTGTCAATATCAAGAACTCCTTTCTTCTGACTAGTCCCATTGTTCACAGGATTTCTTTCAGAAGTGTACATGCATTGGTTATTTGCAACCATTTCAATCAATTCTTGAGCTTCTGCAGGCGTCTTCTTTAGATGAAGAGATCCTCCTGCAGAGCTATCCAAGGACATCTTAGATAGTTCAGAGAGACCATCATAGAAAATACCTATGATGCTCCATTCAGAAAGCATGTCAGATGGACATCTTCTGATTAATTGTTTGTATCTTTCCCAAGCTTCATAGAGGGATTCTCCATCCTTCTGTCTGAAGGTTTGGACTTCCACTCTAAGCTTACTCCATCTTTGTGGTGGAAAGAACTTTGCCAAGAAGGCATTGACTAGCTTTTCCCATGAGTCCAGGCTTTCTTTAGGTTGAGAGTCCAACCATATTCTAGCTCTGTCTCTTACAGCAAAAGGGAATAGCATCAGTCTATAGACTTCAGGGTCAACCCCATTAGTCTTGACTGTGTCACAGATTTGCAAGAATTCAGCTAAAAACTGATGAGGATCTTCCATTGGAAGTCCATGGAACTTGCAATTCTGTTGCATTAGAGAAACTAATTGAGGCTTAAGCTCAAAGTTGTTTGCTCCAATGGCAGGGATAGAGATGCTTCTCCCATAAAAATCAGGAGTAGGTGCAGTAAAGTCACCCAGCACCTTCCTTGCATTGTTTGCATTGTTGTTGTTTTCTGCTGCCATGTTTTCTTCCTTGAAGAATTCGGTCAGGTCCTCTAAAGAGAGTTGTGCTTTGGCTTCTCTTAGCTTTCTCTTCAAAGTCCTTTCAGGTTCAGGATCAGCTTCAACAAGAATGCCTTTGTCCTTGCTCCTGCTCATATGAAAGAGAAGGGAACAAGAAAATGTGGAATCCTCTATGTCACAGTATAGAGATTCCTTTAAGTGTCAGAGGAAAAGAGAAATAGAAAGAAGAAGGAGAAGATAAATTCGAACTTTAGTTAGATAAGGTTCGAATTGTGCATTGAGAAGGAGTGGCACTCCATAAATAGAAGGATGTGGGAAGGAGGGAAGTTTATTTTCGAAAATCAAGTGAAAAATTTTGAAATTATTTTGAAAAACATTAATTAATTTTCGAAAATAAAAGTGGAAAAGAAATTAAGTGATTTTTGAAAAAGAATTTGAAATTAGAAATTAAGAAGATTTGATTGAAAGTTATTTTGAAAAAGATGTGGTTAAGAAGATATGAAAAAAAAAATGTGATTGAGAAGATATGATTTGAAAACACTTTTAAAAGATATGATTTGAAAACAATTTGAAAAGATATGATTTTAAAAATTGATGACTTGCCTAACAAGAAAAGATATGATTTGAAACATTTAAACCTTTCTCAACAGAAAAGGTAACAATCTTGTGATGTTCAATCAAATCATTAATTGTTAGTAAGTATCTTTGAAAAAAGAAAGAAATTGATTTTGAAAACATTTGATTGAAAAGATTTGATTTGAAAAAGATTTGATTTTGAAAAACTAAGAAAAATTGATTTTGAAAACAAAATCTTCCCCCTGGCACCATCCTGGCGTTAAACGCCCAGAATGGTATACATTCTGGCGTTTAACGCCCAAAATGCTACCTCTTTGGGCGTTAAACGCCCAACCAGGTACCCTGGCTGGCGTTTAAACGCCAGTCTGCCTTCTTCACTGGGCATTTTTGAATGCTCAGCTTTTTCTGTATAATTCCTCTGCAGTATGTTCTAAATCTTCAATTCTTTGTATCATTGACTTGAAAAGACACAAATTAAAAATATTTTTGGATTTTTAATAATCAAAATGCAACAAGAATCAAATAACAATGCATGCAAGACACCAAACTTAGCAGTTTGTGTACTACTGACACTAACAATATGAGAATGCATATGAGACACAAAAAAAATACTTCAAGTCAATAGAATTCAAAGATTAGAACACAAAATATATGCATGGATTCGAAAAATATAACAAAGACATGCATTGACACCAAACTTAAGATGAGACTCTAGACTCAAACAAGAAATATTTTTGGATTTTTATGGTTTTGTAATTTTTTTGTGATTTTCGAAAATTTAAGTGAAAACATCAAAATTCTTAATGAGAATTCTAGGAATCAGTGCAATGCTAGTCTAAGATTCCGGTCCAGGAATTAGACATGGCTTCACAGCCAGCCAAGCTTTCAAAGAAAGCTTCGGTCCAAAACACTAGACATGACCAAAGGTCAGCCAAATCTTTAGCAGATCACTGCTCCAAGAGCAAAATTGATGAGAATCAACAAGCTCTTGTGGTGATAAGTTGAAACCTCGGTCCAATCAGATTAGACATGGCTTCTCAGCCAGCCAGATTTCAACAAATCATCATGAAACTCTAGAACTCATCTTCAAGAATTTCGAAAAAAAATAACACCTAATCTAAGCAACAAGATGAACCGTCAGTTGTCCAGCCTAAACAATCCCCGGCAACGGCGCCAAAAACTTGGTGCGCGAAATTGTGAACAATACTTTTTCACAACTCAAATAATCCCCGGTAATGGCTCCAAAAACTTGGTGGCTCAATACCATGGCATTACACAACTTCGCACAACTAACCAGCAAGTGCACTGGGTCGTCCAAGTAATAAAACCTTACGTGAGTAAGGGTCGATCCCACGGAGATTGTTAGTATTGAAGCAAGCTATGGTCATCTTGTAAATCTTAGTCAGGCAAACTCAAATGTATATGATGATGATGAACGAAAATAACATAAAAGATAAAGATATTGATACTTATGTATATCATTGGTGTAAGAGCTTCAGACAAGTGTATGAAGATGCCTTCCCTTCCGTCTCTCTGCTTTCCTACAGCCTTCATCCAATCCTTCTTACTCCTTTCCATGGCAAGCTCGTGTAGGGTCTCACTGTTGTCAGCAGCTACCTCCCATCCTCTCAGTGAAAGCGATTGCATATGTCCTGTCACGGCATAGCGGAATTCATCTGTCGGTTCTCAATCAGGCGCGGAATAGAATCCAGTGATTCTTTTGCGTTATCACTAACGCCCCCGCCCTCAGGGTTTGAAGCACGTCACAGTCATTCAGTCATTGAATCATACTCAGAACACCACAGACAAGGTTAGACCTTCCGGATTCTCTTGAATGCTGCCATCAGGTCCTGCCTATACCACGAAGACTCCGAAGAATCCAAGAGATATTCACTAAGCCTCGAATGCTTGTAGAACAAGAATGGTTGTCAGTCACCTTGTTCATAGGTGAGAGTGGTGATGGGCGTCAATCATCACCATCATCATGTTGAAGAACAAGTGATATCTTGGTAAAAGAACAAGCGGAATTGAATGGAAGAACAATAGTAATTGCATTAATACTCGAGGTACAGCAGAGCTTCACACCCTTAATCTATGGTGTGTAGAAACTCCACCGTTGAAAATACATAAGCATAAGGTCCAGGCATGGCCGAATGGCCAGCCTCCCAAAGATCTAAGATAGCATAAAAGTGAAGATAGCTACCAAAGTCTACTAATACAATAGTAAAAGGTCCTATTAATAGTAAACTAGTAACCTAAGGTGTACAGAAATGAGTAAATGACATAAAAATCCACTTCCGGGCCCACTTGGTGTGTGCTTGGGCTGAGCAATCAAGGAAATTCGTGTAGAGACCTTTTCTGGAGTTAAACGCCAGCTCCCATGCCAGTTTGGGCGTTTAACTCCAACTTTTATTCCTGTTCCGGCGTTTAACGCTGGAATTCCTGAGGCCGGATTGCTTCGCGGGTTTGGGCCATCAAATCTTGGACAAAGTATGGACTATTATATATTGCTGGAAAGCCCTGGATGTCTACTTTCCAACGCCGTTGAGAGCGCGCCAATTGGGCTTCTGTAGCTCCAGAAAATCCACTTCGAGTGCAGGGAGGTCAGAATCCAACAGCATCTGCAGTCCTTTTTGGTCTCTGAATCAGATTTTTGCTCAGGTCCCTCAATTTCAGCCAGAAAATACCTGAAATCACAGAAAAACACACAAACTCATAGTAAAGTCCAGAAAAGTGAATTTTAAATAAAAACTAATAAAAATGTACTAAAATCTAACTAAAAGATATCAAAAACATACTAAAAACAATGCCAAAAAGTATACAAATTATCCGCTCATCACACAACCGCAGCGAGTTCCAAATCGTGCGTAGGGTAACTAACCTCATGAGGTCTCAACTGTCGTGAGGCATACGCCACCACATTACGATGCTGCATCAGCACGCACCCTAAACCCTTCAATGAGGCATCACAATACACCTCAAATGGCTCATTCGACTCGGGTAACACTAACACAGGTGCAGTGGTCAACTTTTTCTTCAATGTCTGAAAGCTCTCCTCGCACTCAGGAGTCCAAACAAATGGAGTGTCTCTGCGGGTTAACTTTGTCATTGGCAAAGCTATCTGTGAAAAGCCTTTGATAAACCTTCGGTAATAGCCAGCTAAACCCAGAAAACTCCTTATCTCTGTTATGGTGGTTGGTTGTTTCCAATCCATCACAGCCTCCACCTTAGTTGGATCTACAGCTATTCCCTTCTTACTCACCACATGGCCCAAAAACTTCACCTCACTCTTCCAAAACTCACACTTAGACAGTTTTGCATAGAGTTTCTTCTCCTTTAGAATCTGTAACACGGTCCTCAAGTGTTCCGCATGCTCTTCTTCAGTCTTGGAGTAAATTAGTATGTCATCAATGAAGACAACAACGAATTTATCCAAAAACGGACGGAAAACTCTATTCATATAATCCATGAATACCGCAGGAGCATTCGTCAACCCAAAAGACATTACAGTGTACTCGTAATGACCATAACGAGTCCTGAAAGCGGTCTTAGGGATATCCTCACCCCTCACCCTTATCTGGTGATAACCGGATCGCAAGTCAATCTTAGAGAAAACTCCAGCTCCTTGTAACTGATCCATAAGATCATCAATTCTCGGCAATGGGTACTTATTCTTTATTGTAACCTTGTTCAGCTGCCTGTAATCCACACAGAGCCGCATACTCCCATCTTTCTTCTTTACCAGTAACACTGGAGCACCCCACGGAGAGACACTTGGCCGTATAAAATTCTTTCCCAACAAATCCTCTAACTGAGACTTTAGCTCGTTCATCTCTAATGGTGACATCCTATAAGGAGCACTTGAGATTGGTCCCGCCCCAGGCACCAATTCAATAGCAAACTCAACCTCTCGGTTAGGTGGAAACTCATCAATATCATCGGAAAACACTTCCGGAAACTCACACACAACCGGAATCTGTTCCAACCTTTGATCATCTCCCGAAACACCCGCAGTTAACAACATGATACCCTGACATTCGGTTCCAGAACAGTTTACCATCATCGAATTCAAGTAATAATTATTCACCACGATCGGTCCTTCAGTATCTTCCGGCATAAAGTACACCGACTTTGTAGAACAATCAAGCAGGACATGGTTCTTAGATAACCAGTCCAATCCCAAGATAAGATCAAGACCGATCATCGGTAAGCAGATTAAATTCTGAACAAAATCACGCTGCTTGAACCTAAAGGAAACTTCCGGGCATCCTAGCCTAGTTACCGTGGCTTCATGGGTAGCATTGTACACTCTTAGATCATAACCTAAAGTTACAATCTTCAATCCTAACTCATGAGCTTTCTCAAATGCAATGAATGAATGTGATGCTCCCGAATCAAATAAAGCATTTAAAGTTTGACCAGCTATTTCACAGTTACCTCGAATGAGTGTCTCAGATCCCTCAGCTCCTACAGCTGAAGTGGTGAACACCCGACCAGTCTGTTGTGCCTTCCCAGCACCTTGTTTCTGCCTCTCTAGACAATTGGCGGCTTTATGCCCCGCTTTTCCACAATTGTAGTACAAACCCCATCCGGCCTTGCATGGTGCTCCCGGATGGTGACTCCCACACCTAGCGCAAGCTTGATCATTCTGAGGCTGCTTCCCAAACTTCTTTCCTTGGGAGTTGTTGTTGTTGGGCCTCCTGAAAGAGCCTCCCCTCTTGAAAGACGGACCTCTAGGTGTAAAGCTCTTCCCTCGGTTCTGTGGAAATGAACCTTTGTGACCCCCTTTTTCAGCGGTTGCCCTCTTCACACACTCTTCAGCAACCCTACACTTGTTCACCAATTCGGAGAAAGTCCTAATCTCCATTGGTCCCACTGAACTGAAGATATCACTCCGGAGTCCTCCTTCATTCTTAACACACTTCTATTCCTCATAGTCCACCGGGGTCCCTTGGCACATGCGAGAGAACCTGAACAGCTCCTCAAACTTGTCCGTATACTCAGATATGGACATGGTACCCTGCTTCAGCTGTAACAATTCAAGTTCCTTAGCTGTCCTAGCCGAAGTCGGAAAGTACTTCTTATAGAACTCTTCTTGAAAGACATTCCAGGTGATATAGTCATCACCCTGCTGCAGAAGACGTCGGATGCCTTGCCACCAATGCGATGCTTCACCGACAAGCATATAGGTAGCAAACTCGACACGCTGTCCTTCAGGCACCACTTGCGCTTGCAGCGCTCGCTCTATAGCCTGAAACCATGTATCAGCCTCAGTCGGACTAGTAGTTCCCTTGAACTTAGGTGGATTAACCTTCAAAAAGTTTGCCAGTGTCATTGGGCCCTGAACTCCACCTCCATCATTACCATGGTTGTTCATCTGTTGACCAAGAGCCTCAGCCGTGGCTTGCATAGCAACAGCCATGTTCTCCAACGCAGTCATAAAGTTCACCGGGTCATTAGAGTTATTCTCTGGCGCACGAGCATTCGAACGATCTCTCACACTACCTCTACCGCGTCCACGAGGCGCCATCTGGTTCCTATACATACCAAACAATCGATATTAAGTTGATCAGTCTCAATATCGGAAGTCTAGTACTTCAAAGTCCCAAATGCATGCTCATGAACGTTTATGCCAATTATATCAAGTAGATATACTAATAGCACATAACACACACACAGAGAATGCACAGAAGCATAATCAGTCCATCCCTCAGGCTCTAAAGGAACGAACTGCTCTGATACCATAATGTAACACCCTACCATACAAAGTCTTATGCTTAAGTCATAATTCAGAGATGGCAAGGTATTACGACCTCTAAAATAAAAATTTAGTAAATATATTAGTATGAATGATTGATTATAACTAGGAGCCTTTGTGGAAAAAAGGGTAAACAAAAACCGCAACTCAAAAGCGCATCACTCCGATCGATAACGTATCGAATAAGGATAGACCAACGCGAGATTATATATACAAAAGAGTGTCAAAAACAGGAATATCAAGACTCAAGATCCGGCTGCGAAGATAACCGGTCCGAGCATAACAATATATACATATGATAAATAAGGAAAACCCCAAAGGAAACCCAAAGGGACACAAATACAGAAAACCTATTCTCCAAAATATCCCATAAGAGGAGTCATCACAGTTTGTATTATTTAATGGAGATATAAGTATCTAAACAAAACATATAAACCAAAAACATGGTCCCCAAGAACAAGGAATCTTCGCAATCAAGAAGTCTCCAGCATGCCTCAGCGGAAAACCTCACGTCCTGCATCTGAAAACCACAAAATCCGCATGGGTGAGAACCAGAGGTTCCCAGCAGGTAACAGCTTCCACATATATAATACATAATAATGGAGGAAAGCCGAAGGCAATCCTAGAACTCCCTCCAAGAAAATCAAAGCTTATAAACAAGCTAAACCATATAAGGGCATCTGACTAAAGATTCTTCAGTCTAACTAATACTTCCCTTTCCAATTCCTTCAGACCTCCCAACCACCAGCAGGAGTATAATATAGCAAACACAGTTTTATCAAACAAAGAATATACAAATAGGAGCAGTTAAGACATTCAGACAAATAGCAATTAATATGCAGTCATATAGGCAATCTCAAATAATTCACATAGTATGCATATGATGAATGCCTGTTCCTAGTGGCCGATGATATCATCTTGTCGGTTATAGAGCCAACCCGACAAGTCCTGGTAGCTAACCATTGGACTGTCCCTCTGTCATGCATCCCCAAACTCGAGTTATACTCGTTATAAACTTGATCATAAACATGATCCATATCCATCACCCTCACTGGTGAATATTTAAGGGGGTTCGAGCTCATCCGGGCCTTTCACAGTGCCCGGCCACACTTACGACATAGGGTCAACAGAGTCTCGAGCCTCCACCTAGAGCACGTGGTGGCTAGCCACTGCTACTACCCAAGGAAACTCGTATCTCTGAGAGTGGAAGTACAAATCACAATTATCAATAATTCAGCATAAACATGCATGAATTCTCATCCATGGATCAACATCCATACTAGCCATTCCGGCTCACGGTTAAATCCATAACCAGCCAATATTCATAGCATACACAGCTATTCCGGCTCATGGTTCAATCTAGAACCAACCAATTCACAAATAATCACGGCCCTTCGGCCAATGGCATAACAAGCACTTCCACCACCATCCTCCGCATCTCACATAATCATCTTGATCCTCATTGATCATTCATATTTCCCTTGCTTCACTCGCAAGTTACCTCATTCACTAGCCCCTTTTTAATAGCTAGGCATGCCATAATGATTTAAGACATACATGGTGAGATCGGAGGCTTAGAAGTATGAGATTTGGCTTTTAAAACTCAAAAATCAACTTTGGGATGAAAACAGGGCCGCGCGTACGCGCACTCCACGCGCACGCGTGGATGGCCTTAAAAACTCATCGACGCGTAAGCGTCATGCACGCTAACGTGTGGATTCCAAACTTGCCCATCGACGCGCACGCGTCACCTACGCGTACGCGCGGGTGTTCTCGTGCCCCAGGCACAACACCGGCACAGTTCTGGCATAACTCTCGGTAAAATGGCTGGGCATTGGGTGCAGCACAATCGGCGCGCCCGCGCACATCACGCGTACGCGTGGATGACACTTTTCGGAAGATCGGCGCGTACGCGCCAGGTGCGCCCACGCGCAAGGGGTTATTCTGCTAAAAATTTTCTAAGTTAAAAGCTGCAGAATTTCACAAGTTTACACCCCAATCTTCCAACGGACATAACTTCCTCATTTTAAATTGTTTTTCACCCGTTCTTCGAACGGCATGGACATCCCGAATCCAATTTCATTTCTAAACAGATTTGGTACAAAACGGAGACCCGTAGTCCAAGTTATGTCCCGTCAAAGTATGCCCAAAAACCATATTTTCATACAAAACCACAATATGCCATTTTCAAAACAAACCATTTTCAACTCTTTCAAAGTCAATCAAAACATGCCAATTTCATCCCTTTTCTTTGAAAACAATCAAAATGTATCAAACTCAACATCAAGCCTCCTCAACTCACACATTGACACATTACCACAATTACCAAAATCACTATCACATCATTTTACCCCCACTTCACCCAAGTGGCTCAAACTCAAACATATTGACATATCATATACTATTACTCATGCCAATTCTCAACAACATCAATTCCAATAACCCATCATTGTACATAATCAATATCCTACTCACCATCCACATGGTTCAACCCACAATTCAACCATAACCAATCATCAAGCATATATCACAACATGCATATTTCTCATACATCACACCACCAAGGCATCAATAATCATCATCACATATATGACCACATCATATATCTCAATCATTTAACAACATCAACCATTCAATGCCTATCTTAGGGCCTCTACCCTAAGTATTTCCTACCACATTACATATTAGATACGGGAAACCGAAACCATACCTTAGCCGAATTTCCCAAGCTCCACCGGAGCACTTCCAACCCACTTAACCACAAGCTCTCAAGGCCTCAACACCACCAAGAGCAGATTTTTCACTACCAAACCCTTTCCAAGCTTTTCAAAGTCACCAATCAAGCTCCAATATTCACATATACACAACCTAAACCACAATCATCATACCCATACACAACATCTCAAACCCAAACATCATAAAACAACAAAAATACACTAGGGTTGAGAATCTTACCACACCCAAGGTCCAAGGAGACAAGATTAACCTTCTCCTTCAAGAGGGTTGGGTCCTATAACATCAAAGAACCCAAAATCTCAACATTTCACCCATTGAAACTCGAAAATAAGGGCTGAGATTCGAACAGCAAAGTGTGGCTTACCTCAAGATTGATGGTATGGGTTTTGTAGAGCTCTCCGCGGTGAACGCGTGGCCGCAAACGGGGCGGCAATCGGAGCTCTAGATCAAAAGTTATGGTGGTTTGAAGATCAAGTGAGAGAAAGAACTTGAGAGAGTGTTCTTCTCCCTTTCTCTCTAATTTTCAGCTTGTGTGTAACAAATGAGGAGAGAGAGTGCTGAAAACTAGGGTTTTGGTTAAGTTATGTTGGGCCAAGGGCCCACTTTGGGTCCAATTGGCCCGGTTTGGCCCGTTCGGTCCAATCTTGGTCCGAATTCTATAAAATTGGTACCAAAATTCTCGTCTCAGTCTCCTCTATCACATTTAGCCATAAAAATCACATTTTAGGCTTTCTAGAATAAATTCTCATTTATGGGTTAATTAGCCGTTAATTAACCGGGTTTTACATTCTACCCACCTAATTGGGAATTTTGCCCACAAAATTCAAATGCAATTACCTGAGAATAAATGCGGATAATCCGATCGCATCTCTGACTCAAGTTCCCAAGTGTGTTCCTCAACACCGCCTCGACTCCATGCCACTTTGACTAGTGAAACATCTTTTCCACGCAACCGTTTGATACTAGTATCATCAATTCTGACCGGAGCCACTGGAAGCGTCAAATCTTCCCTTAACTGAACCGACTCAGGTTCTAACACATGGCTAGCATCGGGAGTGTACTTCCGAAGCTGCGACACGTGAAACACGTCGTGCAGGTTCGAAAGATGAGGTGGTAGAGCCATCCGATACGCCACCGGTCCAATCCTCTCTAGGATCTGAAATGGACCAATGTATCGCGGATTCAACTTCTTTGCTTTAATCGCCCTACCTACTCCCGTGGTCGGAGTAACCTTAAGGAAAACATGGTCTCCTTCCTCAAATTCTAAGGGCTTTCGCCTCTGATCGGCGTAACTCTTTTGACGACTCTGCGCCGTAAGCATCCTATCTCGGATTTTCTTGACTTGCTCAGTGGTCTCAGCTATCATTTCTAGCCCCAACAAGCTTTTCTCTCCAGCTTCATACCAACATAGCGGAGATTAACATTTTCTCCCATACAAGGCCTCATACGGAGCCATTCCGATGCTCGCATGATAACTATTATTGTATGCAAACTCCACTAATGGCATATACCGATCCCAACTCGCCGGTTGGTCCAAAACACAAGCTCTCAACATATCCTCTAGTGTTTGGATCGTCCTCTCAGATTGACCATCTGTTTGAGGATGGTAAGCCGTGCTCAAGCTTAATCGGGTTCCAAAAGCCTTCTGAAATGCACCCCAAAACCTTGAAGTGAAACGAGGATCTCTATCAGAGATTATAGTAGCAGGTACACCATGGAGTCTCACAATCTCCTTTATGTATAACCGTGCTAGCTCCTCAAGGGTGTAAGTCATACGAATGGGCAAAAAGTGAGCTGACTTCGTCAATCGGTCCACAATCACCCAAATAGCATCAAAACCAGCCCTAGTCCTTGGCAATCCTGACACAAAGTCCATTGCAATACTTTCCCACTTCCATTGAGGAATCTCTAAAGGTTGCAACATCCCGGAAGGTCTTTGATGTTCAATCTTTACCTTTTGACAAGTTAAGCACCTTGAAACATATTCTGCCACATCATTCTTCATACCCGGCCACCAAAACATCGCCTTTAAATCATGGTACATCTTAGTACTTCCCGGGTGAATGGAGAATCCGCTTTTGTGTGCCTCCTTTAAAATATCTTGCCTCAAAGTGCCAACATCCGGCACAATGATCCTACCCTTGAATCTCCATAACCCATCTTTTTCTTCCGACACTCTCCACCGTTTTCCTTGCTCAATAGCCGGTAACACCTTCCATAACGCTTCATCATTTTGATGAGCCTTTAGGAGTTCGGACTTAAAGTCACTTGAGATCTCTAATCGGCTCAAACACAAGGTTCCGGATACTTCTCGAGCACCGATTTTTAGACTCTCAAATCCCTTGAGCAATTTCTCCTCTTGAAGCATCATCCAAGCCGCATATAGTGACTTCCGACTCAACGCATCCGCCACTACGTTCGCCTTTCCCGGATGGTAATGCAACTCAAAGTCGTAGTCTTTCAACAATTCCATCCACCTCCTCTGCCTCATATTGAGCTCTTTCTGATCAAAGAGGTACTTCAAGCTCTTATGATCAGAGAAAACTTGGAACTTAACCCCATAGAGATAATGTCTCCACACCTTCAAGGCAAACACAACCGCAGCGAGTTCCAAATCGTGCGTAGGGTAACTAACCTCATGAGGTCTCAACTGTCGTGAGGCATACGCCACCACATTACGATGCTGCATCAGCACGCACCCTAAACCCTTCAATGAGGCATCACAATACACCTCAAATGGCTCATTCGACTCGGGTAACACTAACACAGGTGCAGTGGTCAACTTTTTCTTCAATGTCTGAAAGCTCTCCTCGCACTCAGGAGTCCAAACAAATGGAGTGTCTCTGCGGGTTAACTTTGTCATTGGCAAAGCTATCTGTGAAAAGCCTTTGATAAACCTTCGGTAATAGCCAGCTAAACCCAGAAAACTCCTTATCTCTGTTATGGTGGTTGGTTGTTTCCAATCCATCACAGCCTCCACCTTAGTTGGATCTACGGCTATTCCCTTCTTACTCACCACATGGCCCAAAAATTTCACCTCACTCTTCCAAAACTCACACTTAGACAGTTTTGCATAGAGTTTCTTCTCCTTTAGAATCTGTAACACGGTCCTCAAGTGTTCCACATGCTCTTCTTCAGTCTTGGAGTAAATTAGTATGTCATCAATGAAGACAACAACGAATTTATCCAAAAACGGACGGAAAACTCTATTCATATAATCCATGAATACCGCAGGAGCATTCGTCAACCCAAAAGACATCACAGTGTACTCGTAATGACCATAACGAGTCCTGAAAGCGGTCTTAGGGATATCCTCACCCCTCACCCTTATCTGGTGATAACCGGATCGCAAGTCAATCTTAGAGAAAACTCCAGCTCCTTGTAACTGATCCATAAGATCATCAATTCTCGGCAATGGGTACTTATTCTTTATTGTAACCTTGTTCAGCTGCCTGTAATCCACACAGAGCCGCATACTCCCATCTTTCTTCTTTACCAGTAACACTGGAGCACCCCACGGAGAGACACTTGGCCGTATAAAATTCTTTCCCAACAAATCCTCTAACTGAGACTTTAGCTCATTCATCTCTAATGGTGACATCCTATAAGGAGCACTTGAGATTGGTCCCGCCCCATGCACCAATTCAATAGCAAACTCAACCTCTCGGTTAGGTGGAAACTCATCAATATCATCGGGAAACACTTCCGGAAACTCACACACAACCGGAATCTGTTCCAACCTTTGATCATCTCCCGAAACACCCGCAGTTAACAACATGATACCCTGACATTCGGTTCCAGAACAGTTTACCATCATCGAATTCAAGTAATAATTATTCACCACGATCGGTCCTTCAGTATCTTTCGGCATAAAGTACACCGACTTTGTAGAACAATCAAGCAGGACATGGTTCTTAGATAACCAGTTCAATCCCAAGATAAGATCAAGACCGATCATCGGTAAGCAGATTAAATTCTGAACAAAATCACGCTGCTTGAACCTAAAGGAAACTTCCGAGCATCCTAGCCTAGTTACCGTGGCTTCATGGGTAGCATTGTACACTCTTAGATCATAACCTAAAGTTACAATCTTCAATCCTAACTCATGAGCTTTCTCAAATGCAATGAATGAATGTGATGCTCCCGAATCAAATAAAGCATTTAAAGTTTGACCAGCTATTTCACAGTTACCTCGAATGAGTGTCTCAGATCCCTCAGCTCCTACAGCTGAAGTGGTGAACACCCGACCAGTCTGTTGTGCCTTCCCAGCACCTTGTTTCTGCCTCTCTAGACAATTGGCGGCTTTATGCCCCGCTTTTCCACAATTGTAGCACAAACCCCATTCGGCCTTGCATGGTGCTCCCGGATGGTGACTCCCACACCTAGCGCAAGCTTGATCATTCTGAGGCTGCTTCCCAAACTTCTTTCCTTGGGAGTTGTTGTTGTTGGGCCTCCTGAAAGAGCCTCCCCTCTTGAAAGACGGACTTCTAGGTGCAAAGCTCTTCCCTCGGTTCTGTGGAAATGAACCTTTGTGACCCCCTTTTTCAGCGGTTGCCCTCTTCACACACTCTTCAGCAACCCTACACTTGTTCACCAATTCGGAGAAAGTCCTAATCTCCATTGGTCCCACTGAACTGAAGATATCACTCCGGAGTCCTCCTTCATACTTAACACACTTCCATTCCTCATAGTCCACCGGGGTCCCTTGGCACATGCGAGAGAACCTGAACAGCTCCTCAAACTTGTCCGTATACTCAGATATGGACATGGTACCCTGCTTCAGCTGTAACAATTCAAGTTCCTTAGCTGTCCTAGCCGAAGTCGGAAAGTACTTCTTATAGAACTCTTCTTGAAAGACATTCCAGGTGATATAGTCATCACCCTGCTGCAGAAGACGTCGGATGCCTTGCCACCAATGCGATGCTTCACCGACAAGCATATAGGTAGCAAACTCGACACGCTGTCCTTCAGGCACCACTTGCGCTTGCAGCGCTCGCTCTATAGCCTGAAACCATGTATCAGCCTCAGTCGGACTAGTAGTTCCCTTGAACTTAGGTGGATTAACCTTCAAAAAGTTTGCCAGTGTCATTGGGCCCTGAACTCCACCTCCATCATTACCATGGTTGTTCATCTGTTGACCAAGAGCCTCAGCCGTGGCTTGCATAGCAGCAGCCATGTTCTCCAACGCAGTCATAAAGTTCACCGGGTCATTAGGGTTATTCTCCGGCGCACGAGCATTCGAACGATCTCTCACACTACCTCTACCGCGTCCACGAGGCGCCATCTGGTTCCTATACATACCAAACAATCGATATTAAGTTGATCAGTCTCAATATCGGAAGTCTAGTACTTCAAAGTCCCAAATGCATGCTCATGAACGTTTATGCCAATTATATCAAGTAGATATACTAATAGCACATAACACACACACAGAGAATGCACAGAAGCATAATCAGTCCATCCCTCAGGCTCTAAAGGAACGAACTGCTCTGATACCATAATGTAACACCCTACCATACAAAGTCTTATGCTTAAGTCATAATTCAGAGATGGCAAGGTATTACGACCTCTAAAATAAAAATTTAGTAAATATATTAGTATGAATGATTGATTATAACTAGGAGCCTTTGTGAAAAAAAGGGTAAACAAAAACCGCAACTCAAAAGCGCATCACTCCGATCGATAACGTATCGAATAAGGATAGACCAACGCGAGATTATATATATACAAAAGAGTGTCAAAAACAGGAATATCAAGACTCAAGATCCGGCTGCGAAGATAACCGGTCTGAGCATAACAATATATACATATGATAAAATAAGGAAAACCCCAAAGGAAATCCAAAGGGACACAAATACAGAAAACCTATTCTCCAAAATATCCCATAAGAGGAGTCATCACAGTTTGTATTATTTAATGGAGATATAAGTATCTAAACAAAACATATAAACCAAAAACATGGTCCCCAAGAACAAGGAATCTTCGCAATCAAGAAGTCTCCAGCATGCCTCAGCGGGAAACCTCACGTCCTGCATCTGAAAACCACAAAATCCGCATGGGTGAGAACCAGAGGTTCCCAGCAGGTAACAGCTTCCACATATATAATACATAATAATGGAGGAAAGCCGAAGGCAATCCTAGAACTCCCTCCAAGAAAATCAAAGCTTATAAACAAGCTAAACCATATAAGGGCATCTGACTAAAGATTCTTCAGTCTAACTAATACTTCCCTTTCCAATTCCTTCAGACCTCCCAACCACCAGCAGGAGTATAATATAACAAACACAGTTTTATCAAACAAAGAATATACAAATAGGAGCAGTTAAGACATTCAGACAAATAGCAATTAATATGCAGTCATATAGGCAATCTCAAATAATTCACATAGTATGCATATGATGAATGCCTGTTCCTAGTGGCCGATGATATCATCTTGTCGGTTATAGAGCCAACCCGACAAGTCCTGGTAGCTAACCATTGGACTGTCCCTCTGTCATGCATCCCCAAACTCGAGTTATACTCGTTATAAACTTGATCATAAACATGATCCATATCCATCACCCTCACTGGTGAATATTTAAGGGGGTTCGAGCTCATCCGGGCCTTTCACAGTGCCCGGCCACACTTACGACATAGGGTCAACAGAGTCTCGAGCCTCCACCTGGAGCACGTGGTGGCTAGCCACTGCTACTACCCAAGGAAACTCGTATCTCTGAGAGTGGAAGTGCAAATCACAATTATCAATAATTCAGCATAAACATGCATGAATTCTCATCCATGGATCAACATCCATACTAGCCATTCCGGCTCACGGTTAAATCCATAACCAGCCAATATTCATAGCATACACAGCTATTCCGGCTCATGGTTCAATCCAGAACCAGCCAATTCACAAATAATCACGGCCCTTCGGCCAATGGCATAACAAGCACTTCCACCACCATCCTCCGCATCTCACATAATCATCTTGATACTCATTGATCATTCATATTTCCCTTGCTTCACTCGCAAGTTACCTCATTCACTAGCCCCTTTTTAATAGCTAGGCATGCCATAATGATTTAAGACATACATGGTGAGATCGGAGGCTTAGAAGTATGAGATTTGGCTTTTAAAACTCAAAAATCAACTTTGGGATGAAAACAGGGCCGCGCGTACGCGCACTCCACGCGCACGCGTGGATGGCCTTAAAAACTCATCGACGCGTAAGCGTCATGCACGCTAACGCGTGGATTCCAAACTTGCCCATCGACGCGCACGCGTCACCTACGCGTACGCGCGGGTGTTCTCGTGCCCCAGGCACAACACCGGCACAGTTCTGGCATAACTCTCGGTAAAATGGCTGGGCATTGGGTGCAGCACAATCGGCGCGCCCGCGCACATCACGCGTACGCGTGGATGGCACTTTTCGGAAGATCGGCGCGTACGCGCTAGGTGCGCCCACGCGCAAGGGGTTATTCTGCTAAAAATTTTCTAAGTTAAAAGCTGCAGAATTTCACAGGTTTACACCCCAATCTTCCAACGGACATAACTTCCTCATTTTAAATCGTTTTTCACCCGTTCTTCGAACGGCATGGACATCCCGAATCCAATTTCATTTCTAAATAGATTTGGTACAAAACGGAGACCCGTAGTCCAAGTTATGTCCCGTCAAAGTATGCCCAAAAACCATATTTTCATACAAAACCACAATATGCCATTTTCAAAACAAACCATTTTCAACTCTTTCAAAGTCAATCAAAACATGCCAATTTCATCCCTTTTCTTTGAAAACAATCAAAATGTATCAAACTCAACATCAAGCCTCCTCAACTCACACATTGACACATTACCACAATTACCAAAATCACTATCACATCATTTTACCCCCACTTCACCCAAGTGGCTCAAACTCAAACATATTGACATATCATATACTATTACTCATGCCAATTCTCAACAACATCAATTCCAATAACCCATCATTGTACATAATCAATATCCTACTCACCATCCACATGGTTCAACCCACAATTCAACCATAACCAATCATCAAGCATATATCACAACATGCATATTTCTCATACATCACACCACCAAGGCATCAATAATCATCATCACATATATGACCACATCATATATCTCAATCATTTAACAACATCAACCATTCAATGCCTATCTTAGGGCCTCTAGCCTAAGTATTTCCTACCACATTACATATTAGATACGGAAAACCGAAACCATACCTTAGCCGAATTTCCCAAGCTCCACCGGAGCACTTCCAACCCACTTAACCACAAGCTCTCAAGGCCTCAACACCACCAAGAGCAGATTTTTCACCACCAAACCCTTTCCAAGCTTTTCAAAGTCACCAATCAAGCTCCAATATTCACATATACACAACCTAAGCCACAATCATCATACCCATACACAACATCTCAAACCCAAACATCATAAAATAACAAAAATACACTAGGGTTGAGAATCTTACCACACCCAAGGTCCAAGGAGACAAGATTAACCTTCTCCTTCAAGAGGGTTGGGTCCTATAACATCAAAGAACCCAAAATCTCAACATTTCACCCATTGAAACTCGAAAATAAGGGCTGAGATTCGAACAGCAAAGTGTGGCTTACCTCAAGATTGATGGTATGGGTTTTGTAGAGCTCTCCGCGGTGAACGCGTGGCCGCAAACGGGGCGGCAATCGGAGCTCTAGATCAAAAGTTATGGTGGTTTGAAGATCAAGTGAGAGAAAGAACTTGAGAGAGTGTTCTTCTCCCTTTCTCTCTAATTTTCAGCTTGTGTGTGTAACAAATGAGGAGAGAGAGTGCTGAAAATTAGGGTTTTGGTTAAGTTATGTTGGGCCAAGGGCCCACTTTGGGTCCAATTGGCCCGGTTTGGCCCGTTCGGTCCAATCTTGGTCCGAATTCTATAAAATTGGTACCAAAATTCTCGTCTCAGTCTCCTCTATCACATTTAGCCATAAAAATCACATTTTAGGCTTTCTAGAATAAATTCTTATTTATGGGTTAATTAGCCGTTAATTAACCGGGTTTTACATTCTACCCACCTAATTGGGAATTTTGCCCACAAAATTCAAATGCAATTACCTGAGAATAAATGCGGATAATCCGATCGCATCTCTGACTCAAGTTCCCAAGTGTGTTCCTCAACACCGCCTCGACTCCATGCCACTTTGACTAGTGAAACATCTTTTCCACGCAACCGTTTGATACTAGTATCATCAATTCTGACCGGAGCCACTGGAAGCGTCAAATCTTCCCTTAACTGAACCGACTCAGGTTCTAACACATGGCTAGCATCGGGAGTGTACTTCCGAAGCTGCGACACGTGAAACACGTCGTGCAGGTTCGAAAGATGAGGTGGTAGAGCCATCCGATACGCCACCGGTCCAATCCTCTCTAGGATCTGAAATGGACCAATGTATCGCGGATTCAACTTCTTTGCTTTAATCGCCCTACCTACTCCCGTGGTCGGAGTAACCTTAAGGAAAACATGGTCTCCTTCCTCAAATTCTAAGGGCTTTCGCCTCTGATCGGCGTAACTCTTTTGACGACTCTGCGCCGTAAGCATCCTATCTCGGATTTTCTTGACTTGCTCAGTGGTCTCAGCTATCATTTCTGGCCCCAACAAGCTTTTCTCTCCAGCTTCATACCAACATAGCGGAGATTGACATTTTCTCCCATACAAGGCCTCATACGGAGCCATTCCGATGCTCGCATGATAACTATTATTGTATGCAAACTCCACTAATGGCATATACCGATCCCAACTCGCCGGTTGGTCCAAAACACAAGCTCTCAACATATCCTCTAGTGTTTGGATCGTCCTCTCAGATTGACCATCTGTTTGAGGATGGTAAGCCGTGCTCAAGCTTAATCGGGTTCCAAAAGCCTTCTGAAATGCACCCCAAAACCTTGAAGTGAAACGAGGATCTCTATCAGAGATTATAGTAGCAGGTACACCATGGAGTCTCACAATCTCCTTTATGTATAACCGTGCTAGCTCCTCAAGGGTGTAAGTCATACGAATGGGCAAAAAGTGAGCTGACTTCGTCAATCGGTCCACAATCACCCAAATAGCATCAAAACCAGCCCTAGTCCTTGGCAATCCTGACACAAAGTCCATTGCAATACTTTCCCACTTCCATTGAGGAATCTCTAAAGGTTGCAACATCCCGGAAGGTCTTTGATGTTCAATCTTTACCTTTTGACAAGTTAAGCACCTTGAAACATATTCTGCCACATCATTCTTCATACCCGGCCACCAAAACATCGCCTTTAAATCATGGTACATCTTAGTACTTCCCGGGTGAATGGAGAATCCGCTTTTGTGTGCCTCCTTTAAAATATCTTGCCTCAAAGTGCCAACATCCGGCACAATGATCCTACCCTTGAATCTCCATAACCCATCTTTTTCTTCCGACACTCTCCACCGTTTTCCTTGCTCAATAGCCGGTAACACCTTCCATAACGCTTCATCATTTTGATGAGCCTTTAGGAGTTCGGACTTAAAGTCACTTGAGATCTCTAATCGGCTCAAACACAAGGTTCCGGATACTTCTCGAGCACCGATTTTTAGACTCTCAAATCCCTTGAGCAATTTCTCCTCTTGAAGCATCATCCAAGCCGCATATAGTGACTTCCGACTCAACGCATCCGCCACTACGTTCGCCTTTCCCGGATGGTAATGCAACTCAAAGTCGTAGTCTTCAACAATTCCATCCACCTCCTCTGCCTCATATTGAGCTCTTTCTGATCAAAGAGGTACTTCAAGCTCTTATGATCAGAGAAAACTTGGAACTTAACCCCATAGAGATAATGTCTCCACACCTTCAAGGCAAACACAACCGCAGCGAGTTCCAAATCGTGCGTAGGGTAACTAACCTCATGAGGTCTCAACTGTCGTGAGGCATACGCCACCACATTACGATGCTGCATCAGCACGCACCCTAAACCCTTCAATGAGGCATCACAATACACCTCAAATGGCTCATTCGACTCGGGTAACACTAACACAGGTGCAGTGGTCAACTTTTTCTTCAATGTCTGAAAGCTCTCCTCGCACTCAGGAGTCCAAACAAATGGAGTGTCTCTGCGGGTTAACTTTGTCATTGGCAAAGCTATCTGTGAAAAGCCTTTGATAAACCTTCGGTAATAGCCAGCTAAACCCAGAAAACTCCTTATCTCTGTTATGGTGGTTGGTTGTTTCCAATCCATCACAGCCTCCACCTTAGTTGGATCTACGGCTATTCCCTTCTTACTCACCACATGGCCCAAAAACTTCACCTCACTCTTCCAAAACTCACACTTAGACAGTTTTGCATAGAGTTTCTTCTCCTTTAGAATCTGTAACACGGTCCTCAAGTGTTCCGCATGCTCTTCTTCAGTCTTGGAGTAAATTAGTATGTCACCAATGAAAACAACAACGAATTTATCCAAAAACGGACGGAAAACTCTATTCATATAATCCATGAATACCGCAGGAGCATTCGTCAACCCAAAAGACATCACAGTGTACTCGTAATGACCATAACGAGTCCTGAAAGCGGTCTTAGGGATATCCTCACCCCTCACCCTTATCTGGTGATAACCGGATCGCAAGTCAATCTTAGAGAAAACTCCAGCTCCTTGTAACTGATCCATAAGATCATCAATTCTCGGCAATGGGTACTTATTCTTTATTGTAACCTTGTTCAGCTGCCTGTAATCCACACAGAGCCGCATACTCCCATCTTTCTTCTTTACCAGTAACACTGGAGCACCCCACGGAGAGACACTTGGCCGTATAAAATTCTTTCCCAACAAATCCTCTAACTGAGACTTTAGCTCGTTCATCTCTAATGGTGACATCCTATAAGGAGCACTTGAGATTGGTCCCGCCCCAGGCACCAATTCAATAGCAAACTCAACCTCTCGGTTAGGTGAAAACTCATCAATATCATCGGGAAACACTTCCGGAAACTCACACACAACCGGAATCTGTTCCAACCTTTGATCATCTCCCGAAACACCCGCAGTTAACAACATGATACCCTGACATTCGGTTCCAGAACAGTTTACCATCATCGAATTCAAGTAATAATTATTCACCACGATCGGTCCTTCAGTATCTTCCGGCATAAAGTACACCGACTTTGTAGAACAATCAA
This sequence comes from Arachis stenosperma, assembly GCF_014773155.1. Taxonomy (NCBI): domain Eukaryota; kingdom Viridiplantae; phylum Streptophyta; class Magnoliopsida; order Fabales; family Fabaceae; genus Arachis; species Arachis stenosperma. Next base: position 77,180,393 of record NC_080383.1, read on the forward strand.
GCAGGACATGGTTCTTAGATAACCAGTCCAATCCCAAGATAAGATCAAGACCGATCATCGGTTAGCAGATTAAATTCTGAACAAAATCACGCTGCTTGAACCTAAAGGAAACTTCCGGGCATCCTAGCCTAGTTACCGTGGCTTCATGGGTAGCATTGTACACTCTTAGATCATAACCTAAAGTTACAATCTTCAATCCTAACTCATGAGCTTTCTCAAATGCAATGAATGAATGTGATGCTCCCGAATCAAATAAAGCATTTAAAGTTTGACCAGCTATTTCACAGTTACCTCGAATGAGTGTCTCAGATCCCTCAGCTCCTACAGCTGAAGTGGTGAACACCCGACCAGTCTGTTGTGCCTTCCCAGCACCTTGTTTCTGCCTCTCTAGACAATTGGCGGCTTTATGCCCCGCTTTTCCACAATTGTAGCACAAACCCCATCCGGCCTTGCATGGTGCTCCCGGATGGTGACTCCCACACCTAGCGCAAGCTTGATCATTCTGAGGCTGCTTCCCAAACTTCTTTCCTTGGGAGTTGTTGTTGTTGGGCCTCCTGAAAGAGCCTCCCCTCTTGAAAGACGGACCTCTAGGTGCAAAGCTCTTCCCTCGGTTCTGTGGAAATGAACCTTTGTGACCCCCTTTTTCAGCGGTTGCCCTCTTCACACACTCTTCAGCAACCCTACACTTGTTCACCAATTCGGAGAAAGTCCTAATCTCCATTGGTCCCACTGAACTGAAGATATCACTCCGGAGTCCTCCTTCATACTTAACACACTTCCATTCCTCATAGTCCACCGGGGTCCCTTGGCACATGCGAGAGAACCTGAACAGCTCCTCAAACTTGTCCGTATACTCAAATATGGACATGGTACCCTGCTTCAGCTGTAACAATTCAAGTTCCTTAGCTGTCCTAGCCGAAGTCGGAAAGTACTTCTTATAGAACTCTTCTTGAAAGACATTCCAGGTGATATAGTCATCACCCTGCTGCAGAAGACGTCGGATGCCTTGCCACCAATGCGATGCTTCACCGACAAGCATATAGGTAGCAAACTCGACACGCTGTCCTTCAGGCACCACTTGCGCTTGCAGCGCTCGCTCTATAGCCTGAAACCATGTATCAGCCTCAGTCGGACTAGTAGTTCCCTTGAACTTAGGTGGATTAACCTTCAAAAAGTTTGCCAGTGTCATTGGGCCCTGAACTCCACCTCCATCATTACCATGGTTGTTCATCTGTTGACCAAGAGCCTCAGCCGTGGCTTGCATAGCAGCAGCCATGTTCTCCAACGCAGTCATAAAGTTCACCGGGTCATTAGGGTTATTCTCCGGCGCACGAGCATTCGAACGATCTCTCACACTACCTCTACCGCGTCCACGAGGCGCCATCTGGTTCCTATACATACCAAACAATCGATATTAAGTTGATCAGTCTCAATATCGGAAGTCTAGTACTTCAAAGTCCCAAATGCATGCTCATGAACGTTTATGCCAATTATATCAAGTAGATATACTAATAGCACATAACACACACACAGAGAATGCACAGAAGCATAATCAGTCCATCCCTCAGGCTCTAAAAGAACGAACTGCTCTGATACCATAATGTAACACCCTACCATACAAAGTCTTATGCTTAAGTCATAATTCAGAGATGGCAAGGTATTACGACCTCTAAAATAAAAATTTAGTAAATATATTAGTATGAATGATTGATTATAACTAGGAGCCTTTGTGGAAAAAAGGGTAAACAAAAACCGCAACTCAAAAGCGCATCACTCCGATCGATAACGTATCGAATAAGGATAGACCAACGCGAGATTATATATATACAAAAGAGTGTCAAAAACAGGAATATCAAGACTCAAGATCCGGCTGCGAAGATAACCGGTCCGAGCATAACAATATATACATATGATAAAATAAGGAAAACCCCAAAGGAAACCCAAAGGGACACAAATACAGAAAACCTATTCTCCAAAATATCCCATAAGAGGAGTCATCACAGTTTATATTATTTAATGGAGATATAAGTATCTAAACAAAACATATAAACCAAAAACATGGTCCCCAAGAACAAGGAATCTTCGCAATCAAGAAGTCTCCAGCATGCCTCAGCGGGAAACCTCACGTCCTGCATCTGAAAACCACAAAATCCGCATGGGTGAGAACCAGAGGTTCCCAGCAGGTAACAGCTTCCACATATATAATACATAATAATGGAGGAAAGCCGAAGGCAATCCTAGAACTCCCTCCAAGAAAATCAAAGCTTATAAACAAGCTAAACCATATAAGGGCATCTGACTAAAGATTCTTCAGTCTAACTAATACTTCCCTTTCCAATTCCTTCAGACCTCCCAACCACCAGCAGGAGTATAATATAGCAAACACAGTTTTATCAAACAAAGAATATACAAATAGGAGCAGTTAAGACATTCAGACAAATAGCAATTAATATGCAGTCATATAGGCAATCTCAAATAATTCACATAGTATGCATATGATGAATGCCTGTTCCTAGTGGCCGATGATATCATCTTGTCGGTTATAGAGCCAACCCGACAAGTCCTGGTAGCTAACCATTGGACTGTCCCTCTGTCATGCATCCCCAAACTCGAGTTATACTCGTTATAAACTTGATCATAAACATGATCCATATCCATCACCCTCACTGGTGAATATTTAAGGGGGTTCGAGCTCATCCGGGCCTTTCACAGTGCCCGGCCACACTTACGACATAGGGTCAACAGAGTCTCGAGCCTCCACCTGGAGCACGTGGTGGCTAGCCACTGCTACTACCCAAGGAAACTCGTATCTCTGAGAGTGGAAGTGCAAATCACAATTATCAATAATTCAGCATAAACATGCATGAATTCTCATCCATGGATCAACATCCATACTAGCCATTTCGGCTCACGGTTAAATCCATAACCAGCCAATATTCATAGCATACACAGCTATTCCGGCTCATGGTTCAATCCAGAACCAGCCAATTCACAAATAATCACGGCCCTTCGGCCAATGGCATAACAAGCACTTCCACCACCATCCTCCGCATCTCACATAATCATCTTGATCCTCATTGATCATTCATATTTCCCTTGCTTCACTCGCAAGTTACCTCATTCACTAGCCCCTTTTTAATAGCTAGGCATGCCATAATGATTTAAGACATACATGGTGAGATCGGAGGCTTAGAAGTATGAGATTTGGCTTTTAAAACTCAAAAATCAACTTTGGGATGAAAACAGGGCCGCGCGTACGCGCACTCCACGCGCACGCGTGGATGGCCTTAAAAACTCATCGACGCGTAAGCGTCATGCACGCTAACGCGTGGATTCCAAACTTGCCCATCGACGCGCACGCGTCACCTACGCGTACGCGCGGGTGTTCTCGTGCCCCAGGCACAACACCGGCACAGTTCTGGCATAACTCTCGGTAAAATGGCTGGGCATTGGGTGCAGCACAATCGGCGCGCCCGCGCACATCACGCGTACGCGTGGATGGCACTTTTCGGAAGATCGGCGCGTACGCGCCAGGTGCGTCCACGCGCAAGGGGTTATTCTGCTAAAAATTTTCTAAGTTAAAAGCTGCAGAATTTCACAAGTTTACACCCCAATCTTCCAACGGACATAACTTCCTCATTTTAAATCGTTTTTCACCCGTTCTTCGAACGGCATGGACATCCCGAATCCAATTTCATTTCTAAACAGATTTGGTACAAAACGGAGACCCGTAGTCCAAGTTATGTCCCGTCAAAGTATGCCCAAAAACCATATTTTCATACAAAACCACAATATGCCATTTTCAAAACAAACCATTTTCAACTCTTTCAAAGTCAATCAAAACATGCCAATTTCATCCCTTTTCTTTGAAAACAATCAAAATGTATCAAACTCAACATCAAGCCTCCTCAACTCACACATTGACACATTACCACAATTACCAAAATCACTATCACATCATTTTACCCCCACTTCACCCAAGTGGCTCAAACTCAAACATATTGACATATCATATACTATTACTCATGCCAATTCTCAACAACATCAATTCCAATAACCCATCATTGTACATAATCAATATCCTACTCACCATCCACATGGTTCAACCCACAATTCAACCATAACCAATCATCAAGCATATATCACAACATGCATATTTCTCATACATCACACCACCAAGGCATCAATAATCATCATCACATATATGACCACATCATATATCTCAATCATTTAACAACATCAACCATTCAATGCCTATCTTAGGGCCTCTAGCCTAAGTATTTCCTACCACATTACATATTAGATACGGGAAACCGAAACCATACCTTAGCCGAATTTCCCAAGCTCCACCGGAGCACTTCCAACCCACTTAACCACAAGCTCTCAAGGCCTCAACACCACCAAGAGCAGATTTTTCACCACCAAACCCTTTCCAAGCTTTTCAAAGTCACCAATCAAGCTCCAATATTCACATATACACAACCTAAGCCACAATCATCATACCCATACACAACATCTCAAACCCAAACATCATAAAACAACAAAAATACACTAGGGTTGAGAATCTTACCACACCCAAGGTCCAAGGAGACAAGATTAACCTTCTCCTTCAAGAGGGTTGGGTCCTATAACATCAAAGAACCCAAAATCTCAACATTTCACCCATTGAAACTCGAAAATAAGGGCTGAGATTCGAACAGCAAAGTGTGGCTTACTTCAAGATTGATTGTATGGGTTTTGTAGAGCTCTCCGCGGTGAACGCGTGGCCGCAAACGGGGCGGCAATCGGAGCTCTAGATCAAAAGTTATGGTGGTTTGAAGATCAAGTGAGAGAAAGAACTTGAGAGAGTGTTCTTCTCCCTTTCTCTCTAATTTTCAGCTTGTGTGTGTAACAAATGAGGAGAGAGAGTGCTGAAAACTAGGGTTTTGGTTAAGTTATGTTGGGCCAAGGGCCCACTTTGGGTCCAATTGGCCCGGTTTGGCCCGTTCGGTCCAATCTTGGTCCGAATTCTATAAAATTGGTACCAAAATTCTCGTCTCAATCTCCTCTATCACATTTAGCCATAAAAATCACATTTTAGGCTTTCTAGAATAAATTCTCATTTATGGGTTAATTAGCCGTTAATTAACCGGGTTTTACATTCTTCTCTTCTTTCTTCTCTTGCTCGAGGGCGAGCAATATTTTAAGTTTGGTGTGGTAAAAGCATAAGCTTTTTGTTTTCCATTACCATCAATGGCACCTAAGGCCGGAGAACCCTCTAGAAAAGGAAAAGGAAAGACAAAAGCTTCCACCTCCGAGTCATGGGAGATGGAAAGATTCATCTCCAAAAGCCATCAAGACCACTTCTATGATGTTGTGGCAAAGAAGAAGGTGATCCCTGAGGTCCCTTTCAAGCTCAATAAAAATGAGTATCCGGAGATCCGATGATGAGCGGATATTTTATACGCTTTTTGGGGGTAATTTCTTGTAGATTTTAGCATGTTTTAATTAGTTTTTAATTAAATATTATTAGTTTTTAGGCAAAAATCATATTTCTGGACTTTACTATGAGTTTGTGTGTTTTTCTGTGATTTCAGGTATTTTCTGGCTGAAATTGAGGGAGCTGAGCAAAAATCTGACTTAGGCGGAAAAAGGACTGCTGATGCTGTTGGATCCTGACCTCCCTGCACTCGAAATGGATTTTCTGGAGCTACAGGAGTCCCATTGGCGCGCTCTCAACGGCGTTGGAAAGTAGACATCCAGGGCTTTCCAACAATATATAATAGTCCATACTTTGCGCAAGAATAGACGACGTAACTTGGCGTTAAACGCCAAGTACACGCTGCTGTCTGGAGTTAAACGCCAGAAAAACGTCATGATCCGGAGTTGAACGCCCAAAACACGTCATAACCTGGAGTTTAACGCCAAGAAAGGCCTCTACTCGTGGATAGCTTTATTCTCAGCCCCAGCACACACCAAGTGGGCCCCAGAAGTGGATTTCTGCACCAATTATCTTAGTTTATTCATTTTCTGTAAACCTAGGTTACTAGTTTACTATTTAAACAACTTTTACAGACATTCCTTGTACCTCATGACATTTTCAGATCTGAATTACATACTTTTTGACGGCATGAGTCTCTAAACTCCATTGTTGGGGGTGAGGAGCTCTGCAGCGTCTCGATGATTTAATACAATTCCTTTGTTTTCCATTCAAACACGCTTGTTCTTGTCTAAGATGTTTATTCGCGCTTAATTGTGAAGAAGGTGATGATCCGTGACACTCATCACCTTCCTCAATCCACGAACGTGTGCCTGACAACCACCTCCGTTCTACATCAGATTGAATGAATGTCTCTTAGATTCCCCAATCAGAATCTTCGTGGTATAAGCTGGATTGATGGCTGCATTCATGAGAATCCGGAAAGTCTAAACCTTGTCTGTGGTATTCCGAGTAGGATTCTGGGATTGAATGACTGTGACGTGCTTCAAACTCCTGAGGGCTGGGCGTTAGTGACAGACGCAAAAGAATCAATGGATTCTATTCCAACCTGATTGAGAACCGACAGATGATTAGCCGTGCTGTGACAGAGCATAGGAACGTTTTCACTGAGAGGATGGGAGGTAGCCATTGACAACGGTGACACCCTACATAGAGCTTTCCATGGAAGGATCTTGCGTGTGTGGAAGGATTTCAAGGAAGAGTTGAAGTTCAGAGGACAAAGCATCTCCAAAACTCCAACATATTCCACAATCCTTTATAAACAAATAACTCTGCTGTTCAAGTAAGAACTATTTATTTTATGCCCTTTTTCTTTATTAAAATACGAGGCTAAAGAATCCTATTGGTATCCTGACTAAGACAAATAAAATAGACATTGATTGCTTCAAGCCAATAATCTCCGTGGGATCGACCCTTACTCACGTAAGGTATTACTTGGACGACCCAGTGCACTTGCTGGTTAGTTGAACGGAATTGTGAAAAGAAAGTAATCAGTTAGTTGAGTTAGCTCTTTTTGGCACATGCCAAAGAGTCATTAATTAAGGATCACAATTTCGTCCACCAAGTTTTTGGCGCCGTTGCCGGGGATTATTGAGTTGAACAATTGAAGGCTTATTTTATTTCTTAGATTAGGAATAATTTATTTTTGTTGTTACAGAGTCATTAAATTTTGATAGGATAGTTTCTTTTCAAAAAATTTCTTTTCAAAAATATTATTTTTCTTTATTAATTGTTAAATTTTCGTGAGTTTAGTGTCTTGTTCTAAGTTTGGTGTTAATTGCATATTTTATATTTTTTTCTTTGAAAATTTCGTGTTAGTGTTCTTGGTTCTTCCTTGATCTTTAAGTTGTTCTTGATAATTGGTTATACCCTTTGGAACCTTTTTCAAAAATAATTTTTCTTGGATTGAATCTTGTGCCAAACTTTAAGTTTGGTGTTTTCTTGTTAATCTCTTTATAATTTTCGAAAATTTTCTTAAAGTTTTCTAAAAATTTTAAGTTTGGTGTTCTTTCTTTTGTTCTTGGAGTTCTTGTGAATCTTCAAGGTGTTCTTGAATTTTTCTTGTGTCTTGATCTTAAAATTTTTAAGTTTGGTGTTCCTTGGTGTTTTCCCTCCAAAAATTTTCGAAAATTAAGGAGCATTAGATCTAAAAATTTTAAGTCTTGTGTCTTTTGTGAGTTTTTCTTTTTCATCATAAAATTCAAATTTTAATTTTATTTTATTTTTTTTTTCGAAAAAAAAAAAAATAATTTTCTTTCACAAAATATCTTCAAAATATTTTTATATCTATATCCCATTTTTTTGTTATTCCATTACTATAAAATAAATAATTCTCAACATATAAATTCTCAACTTGTATTCCATTATGGAAGTAAGTATGAATGGACAGTCCAAGAGGACTCTGGGGTCATATGCTAACCCCACTACTGCTTCATATGGGAGTAGTATCTGTATACCCTCCATTGGAGTTAGTAGCTTTGAGCTGAATCCTCAGCTCATTATCATGGTGCAGCAAAACTGCCAGTATTCTGGTCTTCCACATGAAGAACCTACAGAGTTTCTGGCACAATTTCTGCAAATTGCTGATACAGTACATGATAAGGAAGTGGATCAGGATGTCTACAGATTACTACTGTTTCCATTTGCTGTAAAAGATCAAGCTAAGAGGTGGTTAAATAACCAGCCTAAGAACAGCATAAAAACATGGAAACAGCTGTCAGAAAAATTCCTGAATCACTATTTCCCTCCCAAACGGATGACACAGCTAAGGCTAAACATCCAAGGCTCCAAACAAGGAGATAATGAATCCCTTTATGATGCTTGGGAGAGATACAGAGAGATGCTAAGAAAATGCCCCTCTGAAATGTTTTCAGAATGGGTGCAATTAGACATCTTCTACTATGGGCTTACAGAAAAAGCTCAGATTTCTCTAGACCACTCAGCTGGTGGATCTATATATATGAGAAAAACAATTGAAGAGGCTCAAGAGCTTATTGATACAATTGCCAGAAATCAACATCTGTACCTAAGCAGTGAATCCTCCATGAAAGAAGAAGCTAAAACAGTAACTGCAGAACTCAGTCCAGTGGATCAGGCTAATGAATTCAATCAGCAATTAGATTTTCTAACTCAGCAACTGGCCGAATTCAAGGAAATATTATAGGAAACAAGAATGGCTAACAGGAACATGGAAGTACAATTAAAGCAGACAGAAAAGCAACTGTCAAAACAAATAACAGAAGAATGCCAAGCAGTTCAATTAAGAAGTGGGAAAACATTAAATACCTCACTTCAAAGCAGCAGGAAACCAAGAAATGAACAAGTGGATACTCAAAATCCCTCTGAGGACAATCAGAGCCCAGAGAGGAACAAAGCTGGCGCTGAACGCCCAGACCATGCTCATTCCTGGCGTTCAACGCCAGAAACAAGCATGGATCTGGCGTTGAACGCCCAAAGGGAGCATGGTTCTGGCGTTCAAACGCCAGTAACAAACAAGGAAGTGGCGTTTGACGCCACTTCAGCTCCCACCACTGGCATTCAAATGCCAGTGGGGAATCAGTCACATACAAGTGCTGACCTTCCTAAAAAGGCTTCCCAACCCACTTCTGTAGGTAATAAACCTGCAGCAACTAAGGTTGAGGAATACAAAGCCAAAATGCCTTATCCTCAAAAACTCCGCCAAGCGGAACAGGATAAGCAATTTGCTCGCTTTGCAGACTATCTCAGGACTCTTGAAATAAAGATTCCGTTTGCAGAAGCACTTGAGCAAATACCCTCTTATGCTAAGTTCATGAAAGAAATCTTAAGTCATAAGAAGGATTGGAGGGAAACTGAAAAAGTCTACCTCACTGAAGAATGCAGTGCAGTCATTCTGAGAAGCTTACCTGAGAAGCTTAAAGATCCTGGGAGCTTTATGATACCATGCACATTAGAGGGTAATTGTACCAAGCAAGCTTTATGTGATCTTGGGGCAAGTATCAACCTAATACCTGCATCTACCATCAGAACGCTTGGTTTAACTGAAGAAATTAAACCAACCAGGATATGTCTTCAACTTGCTGATGGCTCCATTAAGTACCCATCAGGCGTGATTGAAGACATGATTGTCAAGGTTGGGCCATTCGCCTTTCCTACTGACTTTGTGGTGCTGGAAATGGAGGAGCACAAGAGTGCAACTCTCATTCTAGGAAGACCTTTCCTAGCAACTGGCCGAACCCTCATTGATGTCCAAAAAGGGGAAGTAACCTTGAGAGTCAATGAGGAGGAGTTCAAGTTGAATGTTGTCAAAGCAATGCAACATCCAGACACCCCAAATGACTGCATGAGTGTTGATATTATTGATTCTCTGGTAAGAGAGGTCAATATGGCTGAGAGTTTGGAATCAGAGCTAGAGGACATCTTCAAAGATGTTCAGCCTGATTTGGAGGAATCAGAGAAGATAATAGAACCTCTGAAAATCCTCAAGAAGAGGAGAAACCTCCAAAACCCGAACTCAAACCATTACCACCATCCCTAAAATATGCATTTCTGGGAGAAGGTGATACCTTCCCTGTAATTATAAGCTCTACCTTAGAGCCACAGGAAGAGGAAGCACTAATTCAAGTGCTAAGGACGCACAAGACAGCTCTTGGGTGGTCCATTAGTGATCTTAAGGGCATTAGCCCAGCCAGATGCATGCACAAAATCTTGCTGGAGGATGACGCCAAGCCAGTGGTTCAACCACAAAGGCGGCTAAATCCAGCTATGAAAGAAGTGGTGCAGAAAGAGGTCACTAAATTACTAGAGGCTGGGATTATTTATCCTATTTCTGACAGCCCCTGGGTGAGCCCTGTCCAAGTTGTCCCTAAGAAGGGTGGCATGACAGTGGTTCATAATGAAAAAAATGAACTGGTTCCTACAAGAACAGTTACAGGGTGGCGTATGTGCATTGATTATAGAAGGCTCAATACAGCCACCAGAAAGGATCATTTTCCTTTACCATTCATAGACCAGATGCTAGAAAGACTAGCAGGTCATGAATACTACTGCTTCCTGGATGGATATTCAGGTTATAATCAAATTGCAGTAGATCCCCAGGATCAAGAGAAAACGGCATTCACATGCCCATCTGGAGTGTTTGCATACAGAAGGATGCCATTTGGCCTGTGCAATGCACCTGCAACCTTTCAGAGGTGCATGCTCTCAATTTTCTCTGATATGGTGGAAAAATTCCTGGAAGTCTTCATGGATGACTTTTCAGTATTTGGAGACTCATTCAGCTCCTGCCTTAACCACTTAGCACTTGTTCTGAAAAGATGCCAAGAGACTAACCTGGTTTTAAACTGGGAAAAGTGTCACTTTATGGTGACTGAAGGAATTGTCCTTGGGCACAAAATTTCGAACAAGGGAATAGAGGTGGATCAAGCTAAGGTAGAGGTAATTGAAAAATTACCACCACCTGCCAATGTTAAGGCAATCAGAAGCTTTCTGGGGCATGCAGGATTCTATAGGAGGTTTATAAAGGATTTTTCAAAAATCGCTAAACCTCTGAGCAACCTGCTAGCCACTGACACGCCATTTATCTTTGATAAAGAGTGTCTGCAGGCATTTGAGACTCTGAAAGCTAAATTGGTTACCGCACCAATCATCTCTGCACCAAACTGGACATTACCATTTGAATTGATGTGTGATGCCAGTGACCATGCCATTGGTGCAGTGTTGGGACAAAGGCATGACAAGCTTCTGCACGTCATTTACTATGCCAGCCGTGTTCTAAATGACGCACAGAAGAATTACACAACCACGGAAAAAGAGCTACTTGCAGTGGTTTATGCCATTGACAAATTTAGATCCTATTTAGTAGGATCAAAAGTGATTGTGTATACTGATCATGCTGCTCTCAAATATCTACTCACAAAGCAGGATTCAAAACCCAGACTTATAAGATGGGTGTTGCTTCTGCAAGAGTTTGATATAGAAATAAGAGACAGAAAAGGGACAGAAAATCAAGTAGCAGATCACCTGTCCCAAATAGAACCAGTAGAAGGGGCGTCCCTCCCTCTCACTGAGATCTCTGAAACCTTTCCGGATGAGCAACTGTTTGCCATCCAGGAAGTGCCATGGTTTGCAGACATTGCAAACTACAAGGCAGTGAGATTCATACCCAAAGAGTACAGTAGGGTGCAATCAAAGAAATTAATCACAGATGCAAAGTACTATCTTTGGGATGAACCATATCTCTTCAAGAGATGTGCAGACGGAGTAATCCGTAGATGTGTGCCTAAAGAGGAAGCACAGAAGATCCTTTGGCATTGCCATGGATCACAGTATGGAGGACATTTTGGAAGTGAGCGAACAGCCACAAGAGTCCTCCAAAGTGGCTTCTACTGGCCTACTCTCTATAAAGATTCCCGAGCATTTGTGCTTAATTGTGACAGTTGTCAAAGATCAGGCAACCTACCTCACAGTTATGCCATGCCTCAACAAGGAATCTTGGAGATTGAGTTGTTTGATGTATGGGGCATTGACTTCATGGGACCTTTCCCACCATCATACTCAAACACTTATATTCTGGTGGCAGTGGATTATGTATCCAAATGGGTGGAGGCTATTGCAACACCCACTAATGACACTAAAACAGTGTTGAAATTCCTCCAGAAACATATCTTTAGCAGATTTGGTATCCCTAGAGTGTTAATCAGTGATGGGGGCACTCATTTCTGTAATAAACAGCTTTACTCTGCTCTGGTACGTTATGGAGTCAACCACAGGGTGGCTACTCCATATCATCCACAAACTAATGGGCAAGCTGAAGTCTCAAATAGAGAACTCAAAAGAATCCTGGAACGGACTGTAATTAACCGTAGAAAGGATTGGGTAAGAAGCTTGGATGATGCTTTGTGGGCATACAGAACAGCATTTAAGACCCCTATAGGGACCTCTCCATACCAGCTTGTGTATGGAAAGGCGTGTCACTTGCCAGTGGAACTGGAACACAAGGCCTACTGGGCAACCAGATTCCTGAACCTTGATGCCAAGTTAGCTGGAGAAAGACGATTACTCCAGTTAAATGAGCTAGAGGAATTTAGACTCAATGCTTTCGAAAATGCAAAAATTTACAAAGAGAAAGCAAAAAGATGGCATGATAAGAAATTGTCATCCAGAGTCTTTGAGCCAGGACAGAAAGTTCTGTTATTTAATTCAAGGCTCAAATTATTCCCTGGGAAATTAAAATCCCGGTGGAGAGGTCCATATGTAATTACAAGTGTATCACCATATGGATACATAGAACTTCAGGATAGTGACTCTAACAAAAAGTTCATTGTTAATGGACAAAGAGTTAAACACTATCTTGAAGGTAATTTCGAGCAAGAATGCTCAAGACTGAGACTTAATTGAAGATCAGTGATAGTCCAGCTAATGACATTAAAGAAGCGCTTGCTGGGAGGCAACCCAGCCATTTACAAAGTTTCTTTACTAATTAAATAAATTTCTTTTTTTTACTGGTTTGAGTCCAAGTGTCTTCAAAGGTGAAATAGCAATTGGTTGAAGTCACAGAGTTACAGGGAAATTTGGAAGCTCACTGGCATGAAAAAGCCAGTAAGAAATACTTTGGGCGTTGAACGCCCAAAAGAAGCACCCACTGGGCGTTTAACGCCAGTAAGGGTAGCCATCTGGGCATTAAACGCCAGAAAGGAACATCTTCTGGGCGTTAAATGCCAGAAAGATGCACCTTCTGGGCGTTTAACGCCAGTCTGCTAGCATCCTGGGCGTTCAGAAAAACGCCCAGTGACGAAGGACTTCCTGGCGTTCAACGCCAGAAAGAAGCACCAAATGGGCGTTGAACGCCCAGGAGAAGCAACATGTGGGCGTTAAACGCCCAAAACATGCACCATGTGGGCGTTTAACGCCAGGATGGTGGGGAGGAGGTGAAATTCGTTTTTCTTTACAATTTTTCTAAATTTTTAAGTTTCAATTCATGATTTCTTGCATAAACACAAATCTTTTTCTAATCCAATTCTTTTTAAAATATTTTTAATTTCTTCTCATATCTTTTTCAACTCATCTTATCTTTATTTGAAAATGCCTTTCCTTCTACTCCTCTCCTTTCCTTTCTTTTGCTTGAGGACAAGCAACCCTCTAAGTTTGGTGTGATTTGCCATGATCACTGAGCTAAAACTCATTAAGATCATGGCACCTAAGAGAACAGGAAGAGCAAGGATGTGAACTTAAGGGAGCTGAAGCGTCAGAAATTAATTCTTGAAGGCACCCCACATACTAGAGGAACATCCACTTCCCAAAATACAGGTTGTTAAGTTCTAATTCCAGCTTTAACTCTGTGATAGTATTATTATAGGATTTTACCTTAGAAATTATATAGTAGTAGTAGTAATTAGTATGTCTATTTTGATTTTATTTCCAATTAAGCTATAATTTATTTTTCTCATCATCATCAGGCATGAATAAAGTAGTATAATTTTTTTTTAAGAATAAAGAAGTAATTTATATTTATGAGTTCTTAGTAATAAAGACTATAATTAACTATATGTGGTGGCAATACTTTTTGTTCTCTGAATGAATGCTTGAACAGTGCATAAATTGTACTTTGAATTTGATGAATATTGGCTCCTGAAAGGATGAGGAACACGAAAAATATTATTGATGATCTGAAAAATCATGAAATTGATTCTTGAAGCAAGAAAAAGCAGTCAAAAAAAAAAAAAGAGAAGAGATTTATATATATATATATATATATATATATATATATATATATATATATATATATATATATACAATCAAAAGGAATAAAAGCCAAGCAGCCCTTAAAACCAAAAGGCAAGGGTAAAAAGGATCCAAGGCTTTGAGCATCAATGGAGAGGAGGGCCCAAGGAAATAAAATCCAGGCCTAAGCGGCTAAACCAAGCTGTCCCTAACCATGTGCTTGTGGCATGCAGGTCCAAGTTACAAACTTGAGTCTGAGTGGTTAAAGTCGTGATCCAAGGCAAACAGAGTGTGCTTAAGAGCTCTGGACACCTTTGACTGGGGACTTTAGCAAAGCTAAGTCACAATCTGTAAAGGTTCACCCAGTCATGTGTCTGTGGCATTTATGTATCCGGTGGTAATACTGGAAAACAAAGTGCTTAGGGCCACGGCCAAGACTCATAAATAACTGTGTTCAAGAATCAACATATTACACTAGGAGAGTCAATAATACTATCTGAATTCTGAGTTCCTAAGGATGCCAATCATTCTGAAATTCAAAAGATACAGGGAGATGCCAAAACTGTTCAGAAACAAAAAGCTACAAGCCCCGCTCATCTAATAAGAATCTGAGCTTCATTTAAAACTCTAAAATATCATTACTTCTTAATTTCTGTTAGAACCTATTTTATTCATCTAGTTGCTTGAGGACAAGCAACAGTTTAAGTTTGGTGTTGTGATGAGCGGATATTTTATACGCTTTTTGGGGGTAATTTCTTGTAGATTTTAGCATATTTTAATTAGTTTTTAATTAAATATTATTAGTTTTTAGGCAAAAATCATATTTCTGGACTTTACTATGAGTTTGTGTGTTTTTCTGTGATTTCAGGTATTTTCTGGCTGAAATTGAGGGAGCTGAGCAAAAATCTGACTTAGGCGGAAAAAGGACTGCTGATGCTGTTGGATCCTGACCTCCCTGCACTCGAAATGGATTTTCTGGAGCTACAGGAGTCGAATTGGCGCGCTCTCAACGGCGTTGGAAAGTAGACATCCAGGGCTTTCCAACAATATATAATAGTCCATACTTTGCGCAAGAATAGACGACGTAACTTGGCGTTAAACGCCAAGTACACGCTGCTGTCTGGAGTTAAACGCCAGAAAAACGTCATGATCCGGAGTTGAACGCCCAAAACACGTCATAACCTGGAGTTTAACGCCAAGAAAGGCCTCTACTCGTGGATAGCTTTATTCTCAGCCCCAGCACACACCAAGTGGGCCCCAGAAGTGGATTTCTGCACCAATTATCTTAGTTTATTCATTTTCTGTAAACCTAGGTTACTAGTTTACTATTTAAACAACTTTTACAGACATTCCTTGTACCTCATGACATTTTCAGATCTGAATTACATACTTTTTGATGGCATGAGTCTCTAAACTCCATTGTTGGGGGTGAGGAGCTCTGCAGCGTCTCGATGATTTAATACAATTCCTTTGTTTTCCATTCAAACACGCTTGTTCTTGTCTAAGATGTTTATTCGCGCTTAATTGTGAAGAAGGTGATGATCCGTGACACTCATCACCTTCCTCAATCCACGAACGTGTGCCTGACAACCACCTCCGTTCTACATCAGATTGAATGAATGTCTCTTAGATTCCCCAATCAGAATCTTCGTGGTATAAGCTGGATTGATGGCTGCATTCATGAGAATCCGGAAAGTCTAAACCTTGTCTGTGGTATTCCGAGTAGGATTCTGGGATTGAATGACTGTGACGTGCTTCAAACTCCTGAGGGCTGGGCGTTAGTGACAGACGCAAAAGAATCAATGGATTCTATTCCAACCTGATTGAGAACCGACAGATGATTAGCCGTGCTGTGACA
This sequence comes from Arachis stenosperma, assembly GCF_014773155.1. Taxonomy (NCBI): domain Eukaryota; kingdom Viridiplantae; phylum Streptophyta; class Magnoliopsida; order Fabales; family Fabaceae; genus Arachis; species Arachis stenosperma. Next base: position 77,196,430 of record NC_080383.1, read on the forward strand.
GAGCATAGGAACGTTTTCACTGAGAGGATGGGAGGTAGCCATTGACAACGGTGACACCCTACATAGAGCTTGCCATGGAAGGATCTTGCGTGTGTGGAAGGATTTCAAGGAAGAGTTGAAGTTCAGAGGACAAAGCATCTCCAAAACTCCAACATATTCCACAATCCTTTATAAACAAATAACTCTGCTGTTCAAGTAAGAACTATTTATTTTATGCCCTTTTTCTTTATTAAAATACGAGGCTAAAGAATCCTATTGGTATCCTGACTAAGACAAATAAAATAGACATTGATTGCTTCAAGCCAATAATCTCCGTGGGATCGACCCTTACTCACGTAAGGTATTACTTGGACGACCCAGTGCACTTGCTGGTTAGTTGAACGGAATTGTGAAAAGAAAGTAATCAGTTAGTTGAGTTAGCTCTTTTTGGCACATGCCAAAGAGTCATTAATTAAGGATCACAATTTCGTCCACCATCCGACATGAGATCCGAAGGAGAGGTTGGGAAGTCCTAACCAACCCCATGCAACAAGTCGAAATCTTAATGGTTCAAGAGTTCTATGCCAATGTATGGATCACTAGGAACCATGATCAAAGTATGAACCCGAGTCCAAAGAATTATCTCACAATGGTTCGGGGGAAATACTTAGATTTTAGTCCAGAAAATGTAAGGTTGGCGTTCCACTTGCCCATGATGCAAGAAGATGTACGCCCCTACACTTGAAGGGTCAACTTTAATCAAAGGTTGGACCAAGTCCTTATGGACATATGTGTGGAAGGAGCTCAATGGAAAAGAGACTCCAAAGGCAAGCCAGTTCAAGAAGAAGACTGGACCTCAAGCCTGTGGCTAGAGGATGGTTGGAGTTCATTTAACGCTCCATCATTCCCACTAGCAACCGATCTGAAGTTACTGTGGATCGGGCCATCATGATTCATAGCATCATGATTGGAGAGGAAGTAGAAGTTCATGAAGTTATCTCCAATGAATTCTACAAAATAGCCGAAAAGCCCTCCACCATGGCAAGGCTAGCTTTTCCTCACCTTATTTGCCACCTATGTTACTCAGCTGGAGTTATCATAGAAGGAGACATCTCCATTGAAGAGGATAAGCCCATCACCAAGAAGAGGATGGAGCAAGCAAGAGAGACCCTCCACGGATCTCAAGAGATGCATGAGGAAGCTCATCATCAAGAAATCCCTGAGATGCCTCAAGGGATGCACTTTCCTCCCAATAACTATTGGGAACAACTCAACACTTCCTTAGAAGATTTAAGCCACAATGTGGAACAATTAAGGGTGGAATATCATGAGCACTCCATCATTCTCCAAGAAATAAGAGAAGATCAAAGAGCAATGAGGGAGGAGCAAAAAAGGCAAGGGTAAAAAGGATCCAAGGCTTTGAGCATCAATGGATAGGAGGGCCCAAGGAAATAAAATCCAGGTCTAAGCGGCTAAATCAAGCCGTCCCTAACCATGTGCTTGTGTCATGAAGGTCCAAGTGAAAAGCTTGAGACTGAGTGGTTAAAGTCATGATCCAAAGCAAAAAGAGTGTGCTTAAGAGCTCTGGACACCTCTAACTGGGGACTTTAGCAAAGCTGAGTCACAATCTGAAAAGGTTCACCCAGTTATATGTCTGTGGCATTTATGTATCCGGTGGTAATACTGGAAAACAAAGTGCTTAGGGCCACGGCCAAGACTCATTAGTAGCTGTGTTCAAGAATCAACATGCTTAACTAGGAAAGTCAATAACACTATCCAAAATTCTAAGTTCCTAGAGAAGCCAATCATTCTGAACTTCAAAGGAAAAAGTGAGATGCCAAAACTGTTCAGAAGCAAAAAGCTACAAGTCCCGCTCATCTAATTATAATTAATATTCATTGATATTCTAGAATTTATAGTATATTCTCTTCTTTTTATCCTAATTGATTTTCAGTTGCTTAAGGACAAGCAACAATTTAAGTTTGGTGTTGTGATGAGCGGATAATTTATACGCTTTTTGGCATTGTTTTTAGGTAGTTTTTAGTAAGTTCAAGCTACTTTTAGGGATGTTTTCATTAGTTTTTATGTTAAATTCACATTTCTGGACTTTACTATGAGTTTGTGTGTTTTTCTGTGATTTCAGGTAATTTCTGGCTGAAATTGAGGGACTTGAGCAAAACTCTGAAAAAGGCTGACAAAAGGACTGCTGATGCTGTTGGAATCTGACCTCCCTGCACTCAAAATGGGTTTTCTGGAGCTACAGAACTCCAAATGGCGCTCTCTCAACGGCGTTGGAAAGTAGACATCCAGAGCTTTCTAGCAATATATAATAGTCCATACTTTATTCGGAAATTGATGACGTAACTTGGCATTGAACGCCAAGTACATGCTGCTGTCTGGAGTTAAACGCCAGAAACACGTCATGATCCGGAGTTGAACGCCCAAAACACGTTATAACTTGGAGTTCAACTCCAAGAGAAGCCTCAGCTCGTAGATAGATCAAGCTCAGCCCAAGCATACACCAAGTGGGCCCTGGAAGTGGATTTATGCATCAATTACTTACTCATGTAAACCCTAGTAGCTAGTCTAGTATAAATAGGATAATTTACTATTGTATTAGACATCTTTTGACAGTTTAATCTTTTGACTGTTTAGTCTTTGATCATTCGGTCTTTTGATCATTCAGGGGGCTGGCCATTCGGCCATGCCTGAACCTTTCACTTATGTATTTTCAACGGTGGAGTTTCTGCACACCATAGATTAAGGGTGTGGAGCTCTGCTGTACCTCAAGTTTCAATACAATTACTATTACTTTCTATTCAATTCTCTTTTATTCTTATTCCAAGATATACGTTGCACAACACTTTGATGAATGTGATGATCCGTGACACTCATCATCATTCTCACTTCTGAACGCGCGTGACTGACAACCACTTCCGTTCTACCTTAGGCCGGGCGCATATCTCTTAGATTCCCCAACAGAATCTTCGTGGTATAAGCTAGATAGATGGCGGCATTCATGGGGATCCGAAAAGTCTAACCTTGTCTGTGGTATTCCGAGTAGGATCCCGGGAATCCGGAAAGTCTACCTTGTCTGTGGTATTCCGAGTAGGATTCCGGTATTGAATGACTGTGAACGAGCTTCAAACTCCTGAGGGCTGGGTGTGATGACAAATGCAAAAGAATCAATGGATTCTACTCCAACCTGATTGAGAACCGACAGATGATTATCCGTACTGTGACAGAGCATTTGGACCATTTTCACTAAGAGGATGGGATGTAGCTATCAACAAGGGTGATGTCTCCAGACGATTAGCCGTGCAGTGACAGCGCATAGGACCATTTTCCCGAGAGGATTAAAAGTAGCCATTGATGATGGTGATGCCCTACATACAGCTTGCCATGGAAAGGAGTAAGAAGGATTGGATGAAAGCAATAAGAAAGTAGAGATTCGAAAGGATTCTAGCATCTCCACACGCCTATCTGAAATTTCCACTATTGATTTACATAAGTATTTCTATCCCTTTTTATTTTCTATTTATTATTAATTTTCGAAACCCATAACCATTTAATTTGCCTAACTGAGATTTACAAGGTGACCATAGCTTGCTTCATACCAACAATCTCTGTGGGATCGACCCTTACTCACGTAAGGTATTATTTGGATGACCCAGTACACTTGCTGGTTAGTTGAACGGAGTTGTGTCCACACATAAGTGCCATAATAATGATTCCATACAACAAGAAAGAATACTACATTGATGTGATCACAATTTCGTCCACCATGCATCTTTCTTTTCTTCTAATTGCTTGCTTATTTGGCTCATTTGCACTTCCACGTTTCTTATTGAGGCTCTGGTTTCCTGCATAAAACTTGCTAAGATTGCTTCCAAATCATTGTTTTGTTGAGGCTGAGAAGACTGAAACTGGTGGTTATTAGAATTATTCTGTTGAAAAACACCCTGAGAACTATGATTAAAATTTTGTAGTCTTTGAGATTGCTCTCCCCACTCAAAATTTGGGTGTTGGGTGTTGATAGTTGGGACTTGCATGCCACTCATCTGTTGAGTAAGTAGACTTAATTGCTGAGTCATAAGCTTATTCTGGGCAAGAATAGCAGTAAGAGTTTCTACTTCCATAACACCCTCCTTCTGAGAAGTTTCAATATCTTATGGTGGCTCTTGACATGGGTAGAAAGATGATGGTTCTTGGTAGTTGGAACATGGAGCACTGAAGTTTCTTTGGTTTTGGCTTTACTAACCAAAAATTTGATAGTTCCTCCATCTACCATAGTATGAATCACTACTTGGATGTAAGTAGTAACTCATGTGATCTCTTTCCATTATTTTTCCTTAGCACAAAACACCAAAAAGGATTAAACGCACCATGTGGTAAATAGGAAAGCAAAGAAGAAAGAACAGAATTCTAAGAATTAAAATAAAATTACTAGAAAACACCAAACTTAATTTCAAAAAATAAAGATTTTTTAATAAAATAAATCAAAATATTTTTTATTTTATTTTATTTTTTTTCAAAAATTAAAATTTAATAAATTTTTTTTATATTTTTTATTATTTTTTTTAAAAAATCAAGTAATAAAAGAGAAAAAAAAATTTAAAACGAAACAGGGGAAGGGGACAGGGGGTTAAACGAAAAAGGAAAAAAAAATAAATAACATAAAGGAAAAGGAAAAAAAAATTAACGTAAAGTAAAAATAAAAAAATAACCGTAAAAAAAATTTTCTCTTTTTTTTTTTAAATTTAAAGCAAATTTTTTTAATAAAATTAAAACTAAAATGCCTAATCTAAGCAATCAAATAACTAATAGTTGTTGATCACAATCAATTCCCAGCAACGGCGCCAAAAATTTGGTGCGGTATTTTACAACCCACACTACTAACCGGCAAGTGCACCGGGTTGTACCAAGTAATACCTTACGTGAGTAAGGGTCGATCCCACGAGGATTGATGGATTAAGCAACAATGATTGATTGATTGGCTTAGTTACGCAAGTAGAAATTGGTTTTGAGATGTTCAAAAGGTTTAAGTTGAAAATATCATAAGGCAGGTACGCAAGTAATTAAGTTAAAAATAAAATATAGGAAAACAGTTAAGGCTTCAGAGTTATCTATTTTTCCAGATTAACTTTTTTTACTAACTATTTTAATTATGTAGGATTTAATTTATGGCAAACTATATGTGACTAGACCCTAATTCCTTAGACCTTCCTAGTCTCCTCTAAAATTCATTAACTGCCAATTCCTTGGTCAATTAATTCCAATTAAAGGGTACATGATCAAATTCCAGTTTGCATACCACAAAAACTCTAATTACCCAAAGAATAAAAGGATTATATGTCACGTATCCCGTTAAATCCAGATAATTAGGATTTAGGAGAATATGTTTTCAAGCTGTTGTTCAAGTATAGAGCTTTTCCAAGTTATACAAGAACTCAAATAGAAAGAGGGTCATACTTTTGTTCCACCCAAATTCATAAGATAAAAAACAAAAACAATTCTTAAATATAAATCCAAAACATAAATTAAAATAGAAAAATTAATAAAATTAATCCATATAAATAGACAGAGCTAACCTTAACAGTGGAGGTTTAGTTGTTCATGGAATGTAGAATGTAAATTTGTATAGAATTCTCTCATGGAATCCCTCTAATGTAATGTGTTCAATAGAAGAGAAGTCTCCCATTTTTATAACTAATCCTAATTAATTTAAAATCTAATTATCTAAAAATAAAAATAATATCTTTTTCTAAAACATAAGATTTGAATTTAAATTCGAATTAATTAACAGATTTTCAATTGATGGATGGGGACCACTTGCTTTGTCCATTCTGCAGCTTCTAATCTGTGTTTTCTGGGCTGGAAAGTGGGTCAAAACAGCCCAGAAATCACCCCAGCATTTTCTGTATTATTGCAGATCACGTATGTGACGTGTCCGCGTCGTCCACGCGCTCGCGTCATTTGTGCAGATTCCAGTCCACGCGTTCACGTCAGGCACGCGATCGCGTCATTGCGATTTCTCTATTCTGCGCGGTCGCGTGAGCCATGCGTCCGCGTCGGTCTTCGCTGGTCATCTCTTTGGTTTCTTCTTTTTCTCTGCAGAAACTTCATCAAATCCCTCCGAATGCTACCTAAAATAAATAAACTTGCACAAAACTCAAAATAGCATCCATAGTGGCTAAAATATAATTAATTCTTAATTAAACTCAACAAATTAGATGCAAATTCACTAGAAAAAAGATATACAAGATATTGAGGAGGTTAAGCACTTCATAGGATCTTCAAGAGGAAGAACTAGCTGCCATCACTAAGGTGGACCCGCTCTTTAATTTCCCTGTTATTTGTTTTTCTGTTTTTTTTTTCGTTTCTTATGCTTTATGTTTTGTCATGTTTGTGTCTTTATTACATGATCATTAGTGTCTAGTGTCTATGCCTTGAAGTTATGAATGTCCTATGAATCCTTCACGTTTCTTAAATGAAAAATATTTCTAATTGCAAAAGAACAAGAAGTGCATGAATTTCGAATTCTATCTTGAAATTAATTTAATTATTTTGATGTGGTGGCAATACTTTTCATTTTCTGAATGAATGCTTGAACAATACATATTTTTTATAGTGAAGTTTATGAATGTTAAAATTGTTGGCTCTTGAAAGAATAAAGAAAAAAGAAAAATATTATTGATAATCTGAAAAATCAGAAAATTGATTCTTGAAGCAAGAAAAAGCAGTGAAAAATACAAAGCTTACGAAAAAAAAGTGGCGAGAAAAAAAAAAGAGAAGAAAGAAAAAGAAAAAGCAAGCAGAAAAAGCCAATAGCCCTTTAAACCAAAAGGCAAGGGTAAAGAGGATCCAAGGCTTTGAGCATTAATGGATAAGAGGGCCCAAAGGAATAAAATCCTGGCCTAAGCGGCTAAATCAAGCTGTCCCTAACCATGTGCTTGTGTCATGAAGGTCCAAGTAAAAAGCTTGAGACTGAGTGGTTAAAGTTGTGATCCAAAACAAAAAGAGTGTGCTTAAGAACTCTGGACACCTCTAACTGGGGACTCTAGCAAAGCTGAGTCACAATTTGAAAAGGTTCACCCAGTTATGTGTCTGTGGCATTTATGTATCCGGTGGTAATACGGGAAAACAAGATGCTTAGGGTCACGGCCAAGACTCATAAGTAGCTGTGTTCAAGAATCAACATATTGAATTAGGAGAATCAATAACATTATCTGAATTTTAAGTTCCTATAGATGCCAATCATTCTGAATTTCAAAGAATAAAATGAGATGTCAAAACTGTTCAGAAGCAAAAAGCTACAAGCCCCGCTCATCTAATTAGAACTAAGTTTCATTGATATTTTGGGATTTGTTGTATATTCTCTTCTTTTTATCCTATTTTGTTTTCAGTTGCTTGGGGACAAGCAACAATTTAAGTTTGGTGTTGTGATGAGCGGATAATTTATACGCTTTTTGGCATTGTTTTTAGGTAGTTTTTAGTATGTTTTAGTTACTTTTCAGTATATTTTTATTAGTTTTTATGCAAAAAATCACATTTCTGGACTTTACTATGAGTTTGTGTATTTTTCTGTGATTTCAGGTATTTTCTGGCTGAAATTGAGGGACTTGAGCAAAAATCTGATTCAGAGGCTGAGAAAGGACTGCAGATGCTGTTGAATTATGAACCTCCTGCACTTGAAGTAGATTTTCTGGAGCTACAGAAGCCCAATTGGCACGCTCTTAATTGCGTTAGAAAGTAGACATCTTGGGCTTTCCAGAAATGTAGAATAATCCATACTTTGCCCGAGATTTGATGGCCCAAATTGGCATCCAAACGCCCACGAGAGACCCTTTTCTGGCGTAAAACGCCGAAACTGGCACAAAAGCTGGAGTTAAACTCCAAGGATGGCCTATGCACGTGAAAGCTTCAAGGCTCAGCCTAAACACACACCAAGTGGGCCCCGGAAGTGGATTTCTGCACTATCTACTCATTTTCTGTAAACCTAGTTTACTAGTTTATTTAAATAACACTTTTTACTATTGTATTCGAAGTCTTTGACCTTTTGGGAGTTCTTCAAACCCTTTTTGGAGGCTGGCCATTCGGCCATGCCTAGACCTTTTGTTCTTATGTATTTTCAACGGTGGAGTTTCTACAGCTCATAAATTAAGGTGAGGAGCTCTGCTGTTCCTCAAGTATTAATGCAAGTATTATTGTTTTTCTATTCAATTCACGCCTACTTCTCCTCCAAGATATACTCTTGTACTTAATTCAGTTAAGTCAGAATGAAGGGGTGACCCGTGACAATCACTCAATCTTCGTTACTCGCTTAACCAAGATCCGCGTGCCTGACAACCACAAAGCCGTCTACATGATGTTCAACGTAGTCATTGAACGACAGCTAGAGTATATTCTCTTTGGTCTTTGACCCACGGATCTGAATCACCTCTCCTGACAATAGAGCATTTGAATCCGTGACATTAGAACTTTCGTGGTATAAGCTAGAACCAATTGGTAGCATTCTTGAGATTCAGAAAATCTAAACCTTGTCTGTGGTATTTCGAGTAGGATCTGGGATGAGATAACTGTGACGAGCTTCAAACTCATGACTGTTGGGTGCAGTCACTGTGTGCAAAAGAATAAATGTGTTCTATTCTGACACGATCGAGAACCAACAGCTGATTAGCCATGCGGGAAATCGTAGAGGACATGTTTTCACTGAGAGGACGGATGGTAGCCATTGACAACGGTGATCCACCAACATACATCTTGCCATGGAAGGGAGTACGCATGATTGGATGAGGACAGTAGGAAAGCAGAGGTTCAGAGGCAACAAAACATCTCCAAACGGTTATCTGAAATTCTCACCAAGGAACTACATAAGTAACTGTATTTTATTTTATGTTTTATTGTTCTTTTAATTATCAACACCTCATAACCATTTGAATCCGCCTGACTGAGATTTACTAGATGACCATAGCTTGCTTCAAGCCATCAATCTCTGTGGGATCGTGTAACACCCTAATATTCAAATCCTTATGCTCGAGTCATAAGTCAATGAAATTACGGTGGTACGACTCTCAGGTGGATTTTTAATATATAAATATATGTAATTTCGAAAGGAGTATTAATCAAGAAGCCTGAAAAGAGTAGAAATAAAATCGCGAAGACGTATCACTCACGTTTCGACAACGAAAAGATAAAACGTGAAGCCGAAGGCGATATACGGACAAGGCATAAAGGAGATCAAGAGATAGATAACAGATAGATATATATAATCATAAGTAAATAGCCACTAGTCGCGACCCGCGAAGTTTAGGCCGGCTAGGGTACAGTATGAAAGCAGTTGACAACAGTACATCCTAATCTCTCCCAAAAGAAACATAAGAGCCTCTATAGGCAAGTTCCAAAAGAGTTCAATACATAATATAATCTTTTCAAAACAAAAGTGGAGAGATTTTAAGCAAAACACAAAGTAGAGGAAATAAATATCTTCGCCGTCTCTCAGACGAACCACAGCTCGCTTCTGAGCACCTGGACCTGTATCTGAAAACAAGAGATATATACGGAATGAGAACCCCGGGCCCATGGGTTCCCAGTACGGTAAAAGTGCCAAATAAATCCAATGCACTGCAATAAAAACTCACTAAGCATCCTAAACTCCTTTTCACCAAATATCCAGCCTAGATTCTTACTAATCCATAAATAGGCATCTGACGTAAGGGGATGCTAAATCTAGTTCATATTACACATGTTTTCCCAATCCACTGATTCTTTCACGAATCGGACTCAGAACCACAAGCAAAGCCATTACCAGTTGCTCTGCCTCAGCAGCTCTATATCAATACATCATACCCTCGCCTGGAGCCAGTGAAATCACATCACTACGTCCACCCAGGGGGCTCAAATGATCTCATTCAAAAATCATCATCATTATGCAATCGCATTATCAATTCATCTCATCAAGAACAGCCCCCAACATCCACCAACACCATCATGAGGGATCTCTCAGTTGTACAAACACAAGCAATACAGTCAAGTAATACACAAATAAGGTACAAGTAGAACAAGTAGCAGGTAATCAGGTAACATAGCATATATGATATAGAAATCCAAAACAAATAGGCAAACCCAAACAATTCAAACATATGCAAATGATGTATGCCTGCCCTATGGCTGATGATCATCTGTCGGTTATCAAGCCAACCCGACGTGTCCGGTAGCTAACCCGGGCACAGTCTCTCTGTTGCGTATTAATATCATTAGAGGGAATATGTGCCCTGTCACCATTAGAGGGTATCTGCGCCCTGTCGCCATTAGAGGGTATCTGCGCCCTGTCGCCATTAGAGGGTATCTGCGCCCTGTCGCCATTAGAGGGTATCGGTGCCCTGTCACCCTTACAACCAGAGAGAAAACACAAGTATTGACCCGGAGCAAGCGGGACGAACCACAACCATTGCTACTACCCAGGTAAACTCGTATCTCAGATAGTGGAAGTGCAATTCACAATTATCAATAATTCAGCATAAACATGCATGAATTCTCATCCATGGATCAACATCCATATCAGCCATCCGGCTCACGGTTAAATCCATAACCAACCAATATTCATAGCATACACAGCTATTCCGGCTCACGGTTCAATCCAGAACCAGCCAATATTCATAAACAATTACGGCCCTTCGGCCAATGGCATAACAAGCACTTCCACCATCATCCTCCACATCTCACATAATCCTCAATGATCCTCATTGATTATTCATTGTTCCCCTTGCTTCACTCGCAAGTTACCTCATTCACTAGCCCTTTTCTAATAGCTAGGCATATCATAAAGATTTAAGATATAAGTGGTGAGATCGGAGGCTTAGAAGTATGAGATTTGGCTTTTAAAACTCAAATATCAACTTTGGCATGAAAACAATGCCACGCGTACGCGTACTCCACGCGCACGCGTGGATGTCCTTAAAAACTCATCGACGCGCAAGCGTCGTTGGTGGACGAAATTGTGATCACATCAATATAGCATCAATATATTTTTGGTACGAGTGGGCACAATTCCGCTCAACTAACCAGCAAGTGTACTGGGTCGTCCAAGTAATACCTTACGTGAGTAAGGGTCGAATCCACAGAGATTATTGGTTTGAAGCAATCAATATTTATTTTATTAATCTTAGTTAGGATGTCAACAAGGATTAATTTGGATTAAAAATGAAATTACTAGATTTGATTATAAAAATAAAAGAGGGAACAATGTTACTTTGAATTGCAGTACTGGGGAATATGTTGGAGTTTTGGAGATGCTTTGTCCTTTGACTTCAACTCTTCCTTGGAATCCTCTTCTCACACGCAGGTTCCTTCCATGGCAAACTCTATGTAGGGTGTCACCGTTGTCAGTGGCTACTTCCCATCCTCGCAGTGAAAGCTATGCACGCACTCTGTCACAGTACGGCCAATCACCGGTTGGTTCCCGCTCCTACTGGAATAGAATCCCTCTTTTGCGTCTGTCACTAACGCCCAGCAGGTTAAAGTTTGAAGCACGTCACAGTCATTCAATCCCGGAATCCTACTCGGAATACCACAGACAAGGTTTAGACTTTCCGGATTCTCATGAATGCCGCCATCAATCCGGCTTATACTACGAAGATTCTGTTGGGGAATCTAAGAGATATTCATTCAATCTGATGTAGAACGGAGGTGGTTGTCAGGCACACGTTCATGGGTTGAGGAAGGTGATGAGTGTCACGGATCATCACCTTCTCCACAGTTAAGCGCGAATAAACATCTTAGATAAGAACAAGCGTGTTTGAATGGAAAACAAAGGAATTGTATTAAATCATCGAGACGCTGCAGAGCTCCTCACCCCCAACAATGGAGTTTAGAGACTCATGCCGTCACAAAGTATGTAATTCAGATCTGAAAATAGCATGAGGTACAAGATAAGTCTGTAAAAGTTGTTTAAATAGTAAACTAGTAACCTAGGTTTACAGAAAAGTGAATAAACTAAGATAATTGGTGCAGAAATCCACTTCTGGGGCCCACTTGGTGTGTGCTGGGGCTGAGACTAATGCTTTCCACGTGTGGAGGCCTTTCTTGGCGTCAAACTCCAAGTTTTGACGTGTTTTGGGCGTTCAACTCCGGATCATGACGTTTTTCTGGCGTTTAACTCCAGACAGCAGCGTGTACTTGGCGTTCAACGCCAAGTTACGTCGTCAATCTTCGCGCAAAGTATGGACTATTATATATTGCTGGAAAGCCCTGGATGTCTACTTTCCAACGCCGTTGAGAGCGCGCCAATTGGACTCCTGTAGCTCCAGAAAATCCATTTCGAGTGCAGGGAGGTCAGGATCCAACAGCATCAGCAGTCCTTTTTCAGCCTAAGTCAGATTTTTGCTCAGCTCCCTCAATTTCAGCCAGAAAATACCTGAAATCACAGAAAAACACACAAACTCATAGTAAAGTCCAGAAATATGATTTTTGCCTAAAAACTAATATTATTTTACTAAAAACTAACTGAAACATGCTAAAATCTACATGAAATTACCCCCAAAAAGCGTATAAAATATCCGCTCATCACAACACCAAACTTAAACTGTTGCTTGTCCTCAAGCAACTAGATAAATAAAATAGGATTTAGCAGAAATTAAGAAGTAATATATATTTTAGAGTTTTAAATGAAGCTCAGATTCTTATTAGATGAGCGGGGCTTGTAGCTTTTTGTCTCTGAACAGTTTTGGCATCTCCCTGTATCTTTAGAATTTCAGAATAATTGGCATCCTTAGGAACTCAGAATTCAGATAGTATTATTGACTCTCCTAGTATAGTATGTTGATTCTTGAACACAGCTACTTATGAGTCTTGGCCGTGGCCCTAAGCACTTTGTCTTCCAGTATTACCACCGGATACATAAATGCCACAGACACATAACTGGGTGAACCTTTTCAGATTGTGACTCAGCTTTGCTAGAGTCCCCAGTCAGTGGTGTCCAGAACTCTTAAGCACACTCTTTTGCTTTGGATCACGACTTTAACCACTCAGTCTCAAGCTTTTCACTTGGACCTTCATGACACAAGCACATGGTTAGGGACAGCTTGATTTAGCCGCTTAGGCCTGGATTTTAATTTCCTTAGGCCCTCCTATCCATTGATGCTCAAAGCCTTGGATCCTTTTTACCCTTGCCTTTTGGTTTTAAGGGCTATTGGCTTTTTCTACTGCTCCTTCTTTTTTTTTTTTTCTATTTTTTTTCGCCATTTTTTTTTTCACAAGCTTTCTTTTTCACTGCTTTTTCTTGCTTCAAGAATCAATTTCATGATTTTTCAGATCATCCATAATATTTTTCGTGTTCCTCATCCTTTCAGGAGCCAATATTCATCAAATTCAAAGTACAATTTATGCACTGTTCAAGCATTCATTCAGAGAACAACAAGTATTGCCACCACATATAATTAATTATAGTCTTTATTACTAAGAACTCAAAAATATAAATTACTTCTGTATTCTTAAAAAAAATCTACTACTTTATTCATGCCTGATGATGATGAGAAAAATAAATTATAGCTTAATTGGAAATAAAATCAAAATAGATATGCTAAGTACTACTACTCCTATATAACTTCTAAGGTAAAATCCTATAATAATACTATCACAGAGTTAAAGCTGGAATTAGAACTTAACAACCTGTATTTTGGGAAGTGGATGTTCCTTTAGTCTGTGGGATGCCTTCAAGAATTAATTTCTGATGCTTCAGCTCCCTTAAGTTCACATCCTTGCTCTTCCTGTTCTCTTAGGTGCCATGATCTTGATGAGTTTTAGCTCAATGATCATGGCAAATCACACCAAACTTAGAGGTTTGCTTGTCCTCAAGCAAAATAAAGGATAGAAGAGGAATGGAGGGAAAGGCAATTTCGAAATCAAAAGATATGATGAGTTGAAAAAGATTTGAAAAAGATTTTAAAAAGACAATTGAGTTTTGAAAGCAAACTTAAAAGAGTTTGATTGGATTGAAAATTAATTTGTTTTTATGGATTAAGATACATGTAATATTTTTGAAAAAGGGATTTTAAAAATTAGGATTTTTAGAACACTAATTTGATTTGAGGGATGATTATTTGAAATATGTTTATGCAAGAAAACATGAATTGAAACATAGAAATTTAGAAAAATTAGGATTAAAAACGAAATTGTACCTCCTCCCACCATCCTGGCGTTAAACGCCCAACTGTTGCATGGTTTGGGCGTTTAACGCCCACATGTTGCTTCTCCTGGGCATTCAACGCCCATATGATGCTTCTTTCTGGCGTTGAACGCCAGGAAGTCCTTCTTTACTGGGCATTTTTCTAAACGCCCAGAATGCTAGCAGATTGGCGTTAAACGCCCAGAAGGTGCATCTTTCTGGCGTTTAACGCCCAGAAGATGCTCCTTTCTGGCGTTTAACGCCTAGATGGCTACCCTTACTGGCGTTAAACGCCCAGTGGGAGCTTCTTTTGGGCGTTTAACGCCCAAAGTATTTCTTACTGGCTTTTTCATGCCAGTGAGCTTCCAAATTTCCCTGTAACTCTGTGACTTCAACCAATTGGTATTTCACCTTTGAAGATACTTGAACCTATATCTGTAAAGAAAAGAAAATTTATCTAATTAGTGAATAAACTTTGTAAATGGCTGGGTTGCCTCCCAGCAAGCGCTTCTTTAATGTCCTTAGCTGGACTGTCACTGATCTTCAATGTAATCTCAGTCTTGAGCATTCTTGCTCAAAATTATCTTCAAGATAGTGTTTAACTCTTTGTCCATTGACAATGAACTTTTTGTTAGAGTCATTATCTTGAAGCTCTATGTAGCCATATGGTGATACACTTGTAATTACATATGGACCTCTCCACCGGGATTTTAATTTCCCGGGGAATAATTTGAGCCTAGAATTAAATAGCAGAACTTTCTGCCCTGGTTTAAAGACTCTGGATGACAATTTCTTATCATGCCATTTTTTTGTTTTTTCCTTGTAAATTTTTGCATTTTCAAAAGCATTGAGTCTAAACTCTTCTAGCTCATTTAACTGGAGCAATCGTTTTTCTCCAGCTAATTTGGCATCAAGATTCAGGAATCTGGTTGCCCAGTAGGCCTTATGTTCCAGTTCCACTGGCAAGTGACATGCCTTTCCATACACAAGCTGGTATGGAGAGGTCCCTATAGGGGTCTTAAATGCTGTTCTGTATGCCCACAGAGCATCATCCAAGCTTCTTGCCCAATCCTTTCTACGGTTAATTACAGTCCGTTCCAGGATTCTTTTAAGTTCTCTATTTGAGACTTCCGCCTGCCCATTAGTCTGTGGGTGATATGGAGTAGCCACCTTGTGGTTGACTCCATAACGTACTAGAGCAGAGTAGAGCTGCTTATTACAGAAATGAGTACCCCCCATCACTGATTAACACTCTGGGGATACCAAATCTGCTGAAGATATGTTTCTGGAGGAATTTTAACACTGTTTTAGTGTCATTAGTGGGTGTTGCAATAGCCTCCACCCATTTGGATACATAATCCACTGCCACTAGAATATAGGTGTTTGAGTATGATGGTGGGAAAGGTCCCATGAAGTCAATGCCCCATACATCAAATAACTCAATTTCCAAGATTCCTTGTTGCGGCATGGCATAACTGTGAGGCAGGTTGCCTGATCTCTGGCAACTATCACAGTTAAGCACAAATGCTCGGGAATCTTTATAGAGAGTAGGCCAGTAGAAGCCACTCTGGAGGACTCTTGTGGCTGTTCGTTCACTTCCAAAATGTCCTCCATACTGGGATCCATGGCAATGCCAAAGGATCTTCTGTGCTTCTTCTTTAGGCACACATCTACGGATTACTCCGTCTGCACATCTCTTAAAGAGATATGGTTCATCCCAGAGATAGTATTTTGCATCTGTGATTAATTTCTTTGATTGCACCTTACTGTACTCCTTGGGTATGAATCTCACTGCCTTGTAGTTTGCAATGTCTGCAAACCATGGCACTTCCTGGACGGCTAGTAATTGCTCATCCGGAAAGGTTTCAGAAATTTCAGTGAGAGGGAGGGACGCCCCTTCCACTGGTTCTATTCGGGACAGGTGATCTGCTACTTGATTTTCTGTCCCTTTTCTGTCTCTTATTTCTATATCAAACTCTTGCAGAAGCAGCACCCATCTGATGAGTCTGGGTTTTGAATCTTGCTTTGTGAGTAGATATTTAAGAGCAGCATGATCAGTGTACACAATCACTTTTGATCCTACTAAGTAGGATCTGAATTTGTCAATGGCGTAAACCACTGCAAGTAGCTCTTTTTCTGTGGTTGTGTAATTCTTCTGTGCATCATTTAGCACACGGCTGGCATAGTAAATGACATGCAGAAGCTTGTCATGCCTTTGCCCCAACACTGCACCAATGGCATGGTCACTGGCATCACACATTAGTTCAAATGGTAATGTCCAGTCTGGTGCAGAGATGATTGGTGCTGTGACCAATTTAGCTTTCAGAGTTTCAAATGCCTGCAGACACTCCTCATCAAAGTTAAATGGCGTGTCTGCAGCTAGCAGGTTGCTCAGAGGTTTGGCGATTTTGAAAAATCCTTTATAAACCTCCTATAAAACCCTGCATGTCCCAGAAAACTTCTGATTGCCTTAACATTAGCAGGTGGTGGTAATTTTTCAATTACTTCTACCTTAGCTTGGTCCACCTCTATCCCCTTGTTCGAAATTTTGTGCCCAAGGACAATTCCTTCAGTCACCATAAAGTGACATTTTTCCCAGTTTAAAACCAGGTTAGTCTCTTGGCATCTTTTCAGAACAAGTGCTAAATGGTTAAGGCAGGAGCTGAATGAGTCTCCAAATACTGAAAAGTCATCCATGAAGACTTCCAGGAATTTTTCCACCATATCAGAGAAAATTGAGAGCATGCACCTCTGAAAGGTTGCAGGTGCATTGCATAAGCCAAATGGCATCCTTCTGTATGCAAATACTCCAGAAGGGCATGTGAATGCCGTTTTCTCTTGATCCTGGGGATCTACTGCAATTTGATTATAACCTGAATATCCATCCAGAAAGCAGTAGTATTCATGACCTGCTAGTCTTTCTAGCATCTGGTCTATGAATGGTAAAGGAAAATGATCCTTTCTGGTGGCTGTATTGAGCCTTCTATAATCAATACACATACGCCATCCTGTAACTGTCCTTGTAGGAACCAGTTCATTTTTTTCATTGTGAACTACTGTCATGCCTCCTTTCTTAGGGACAACTTGGACAGGGCTCACCCAGGGGCTGTCAGAAATAGGATAAATAATCCCAGCCTCTAGTAATTTAGTGACCTCTTTCTGCACCACTTCTTTCATAGCTGGATTCAGCCGCCTTTGTGGTTGAACCACTGGCTTGGCGTCATCTTCCAACAAGATTTTGTGCATGCACCTGGCTGGGCTAATGCCCTTAAGATCACTAATGGACCACCCAAGAGCTGTCTTGTGCGTCCTTAGCACTTGAATTAGTGCTTCCTCTTCCTGTGGCTCCAAGGTAGAGCTTATAATTACAGGAAAGGTTTCACCTTCTCCCAGAAATGCATATTTCAGGGATGGTGGTAATGGTTTGAGCTCGGGTTTTGGAGGTTTCTCCTCTTCCTGAGGGATTTTCAGAGGTTCTATTATCTTCTCTGACTCTTCCAAATCAGGCTGAACATCTTTAAAGATGTCCTCTAGCTCTGATTCGAGACTCTCAGCCATATTGACCTCTCTTACCAGAGAATCAATCATGTCAACACTCATGCAGTCATTTGGGGTGTCTGGATGTTGCATGGCTTTGACCACATTCAACTTAAATTCCTCCTCATTGACTCTCAAGGTTACTTCCCCTTTTTGGACATCAATGAGGGTTCGGCCAGTTGCTAGGAAAGGTCTTCCTAGAATGAGAGTTGCACTCTTGTGCTCCTCCATTTCCAGCACCACAAAGTCAGTAGGAAAGGCAAATGGCCCAACCTTGACAATCATGTCTTCAATCACGCCTGATGGGTATTTAATGGAGCCATCAGCAAGTTGAAGACATATCCTGGTTGGTTTGATTTCTTCAGTTAAACCAAGCTTTCTGATAGTAGATGCAGGTATTAGGTTGATACTTGCCCCAAGGTCACATAAAGCTTGCTTGGTGCAATTACCTTCTAATGTGCATGGTATCATAAAGCTCCCAGGATCTTTAAGCTTCTCAGGTAAGCTTTTTAGAATGACTGCACTGCATTCTTCAGTGAGGTAAACCTTTTCAATCTCCCTCCAATCCTTCTTATGACTTAAGATCTCTTTCATGAACTTAGCATAAGAGGGTATTTGCTCAAGTGCTTCTGCAAACGGAATCTTTATTTCAAGAGTCCTGAGATAGTCTGCAAAGCGGGCAAATTGCTTATCTTGTTCCGCTTGGCGGAGTTTTTGAGGATAAGGCATTTTGGCTCTGTATTCCTCAACCTTAGTTGCTGCAGGTTTATTACCTACAGAAGTGGGTTGGGAAGCCTTGTTATCAGCACTTGTATGTGACTGATTCCCTACTAGCATTTGAATGCCAGAGGTAGGAGCTGAAGTGGCGTTAGACGCCACTTCCTTGCTTGTTACTGGCGTTTGAACGCCAGAACCATGCTCCTTTTGGGCGTTCAACGCCAGATTCAAGCTTGTTTCTGGCGTTGAACGCCAGGAATCAGCATGGTCTGGGCGTTCAGCGCCAGCTTTATCCCTTTCTGGGCTCTGCTTGTCCTCAGAGGGATTTTGATTAGCTATTCGTTCATGTCCTTGCTTCTTGCTGCTTTGAAGTGAGGTATTTAATGTTTTCCCACTTCTTAATTGAACTGCTTGGCATTCTTCTGCTATTTGTTTTGATAGTTGTTTTTCTGTTTGCTTTAATTGCACTTCCATGTTCCTGTTTGCCATTCTTGTTTCCTGTAATATCTCCTTGAATTCGGCTAGCTGCTGAGTTAGAAAGTCTAATTGCTGATTAAATTCATTAGCCTGATCCACCGGACTGAGTTCTGCAGTTACTGTTTTAGCTTCTCCTTTCATGGAAGATTCACTGCTTAGATACATATGCTGATTTCTGGCAACTGTATCAATAAGCTCTTGAGCTTCTTCAATTGTTTTTCTCATGTGTATAGATCCACCAGCTGAGTGGTCTAGAGAAATCTGAGCTTTTTCTGTAAGCCCATAGTAGAAGATGTCTAATTGCACCCATTCTGAAAACATTTCAGAGGGGCATTTTCTTAGCATCTCTCTGTATCTCTCCCAAGCATCATAAAGGGATTCATTATCTCCTTGTTTGAAGCCTTGGATGTTTAGCCTTAGCTGTGTCATCCGTTTGGGAGGGAAATAGTGATTCAGGAATTTTTCTGACAGCTGTTTCCATGTTTTTATGCTGTTCTTAGGCTGGTTATTTAACCACCTCTTAGCTTGATCTTTTACAGCAAATGGAAACAGTAGTAATCTGTAGACATCCTGATCCACTTCCTTATCATGTACTGTATCAGCAATTTGCAGAAATTGTGCCAGAAACTCTGTAGGTTCTTCATGTGGAAGACCAGAATACTGGCAGTTTTGCTGCACCATGATAATGAGCTGAGGATTCAGCTCAAAGCTACTAACTCCAATGGGAGGTATACAAATACTACTCCCATATGAAGCAGTAGTGGGGTTAGCATATGACCCCAAAGTCCTCTTGGACTGTTCATTCATATTGTCTTGTCCATTCATACTTACTTCCATAATGGAATACAAGAGATAATTTATATGTTGATATTATTTATTTTCTAGTAGTGGAATAAATAAAAATGGAATAAAGAAAAAAAAATATTTTGAAAATATTTTGTGAAAAATTTTCCGAAAAATTTGAAATTGAAATTTGAATTTTAAAAAAAAAAAAAAATTTCGAAAAAGTAGTTTTAAAATTGGTTAGAAAAAAAAAGAAATTTTTTTTTTTTGAATTTTGAATTTTATGATGAAAGAGAAAAACACATAAAAGACACAAGACTTAAAATTTTTAGATCTAATGCTCCTTATTTTTCGAAAATTTTTGGAGGGAAAACTCCAAGGAACACCAAACTTAAAAATTTTAAAATCAAGACACAAGAAAAACTCAAGAACACCTTGAAGATTCACAAGAACACCAAGAACACAAGAAAGAACACCAAACTTAAAATTTTTAGAAAACCAAGACAAATTTTTCGAAAATTATATTAAAATTATCAAGAAAACACCAAACTTAAAGTTTGGCACAGATTAAACCAAGAAAAATTATTTTTGAAAAAGATTTTCAAAAGAACTGGTGCCCAATTGCCAAGAACATAAGCCAACACTATAACCAACTGAATTAAAAATGTAATGTATTTTAAAGATGTATTATTTTTATGGATAAACTAAATTTTTGAAAACTAATGTTTTGAAAAAGCACAAGAAAAACAAGAAAAGACACAGAACAAGAAAAACTCAAGATCAAACAAGAAAAATAAGCAAGAACAACTTGAAGATCAATGAAGAACAAAGAACACAAGTCGAAAATTTTAAAAGAAAATATGAGATATGCAATTGACACCAAACTTAGAACAAGACACTAGATTCACGAAAATTTAACAATTAATTAAGAAAAATAATATTTTTGAAAAAAATTTTTTTTTTTTTTGAAAATAAACTATCCTATCAGGATTTAATGACTCTATAACAATAAAAAATAAAAATAAAAATAAATTATTCCTAATCTAAGAAATAAAATAAGCCTTCAATTGTCCAAACTCAATAATCCCCGGCAACGGCGCCAAAAACTTGGTGGACGAAATTGTGATCACATCAATATAGCATCAATATATTTTTGGTACGAGTGGGCACAATTCCGCTCAACTAACCAGCAAGTGTACTGGGTCGTCCAAGTAATACCTTACGTGAGTAAGGGTCGAATCCACAGAGATTATTGGTTTGAAGCAATCAATATTTATTTTATTAATCTTAGTTAGGATGTCAACAAGGATTAATTTGGATTAAAAATGAAATTACTAGATTTGATTATAAAAATAAAAGAGGGAACAATGTTACTTTGAATTGCAGTACTGGGGAATATGTTGGAGTTTTGGAGATGCTTTGTCCTTTGACTTCAACTCTTCCTTGGAATCCTCTTCTCACACGCAGGTTCCTTCCATGGCAAACTCTATGTAGGGTGTCACCGTTGTCAGTGGCTACTTCCCATCCTCGCAGTGAAAGCTATGCACGCACTCTGTCACAGTACGGCCAATCACCGGTTGGTTCCCGCTCCTACTGGAATAGAATCCCTCTTTTGCGTCTGTCACTAACGCCCAGCAGGTTAAAGTTTGAAGCACGTCACAGTCATTCAATCCCGGAATCCTACTCGGAATACCACAGACAAGGTTTAGACTTTCCGGATTCTCATGAATGCCACCATCAATCCGGCTTATACCACGAAGATTCTGTTGGGGAATCTAAGAGATATTCATTCAATCTGATGTAGAACGGAGGTGGTTGTCAGGCACACGTTCATGGGTTGAGGAAGGTGATGAGTGTCACGGATCATCACCTTCTCCACAGTTAAGCGCGAATAAACATCTTAGATAAGAACAAGCGTGTTTGAATGGAAAACAAAGGAATTGTATTAAATCATCGAGACGCTGCAGAGCTCCTCACCCCCAACAATGGAGTTTAGAGACTCATGCCGTCACAAAGTATGTAATTCAGATCTGAAAATAGCATGAGGTACAAGATAAGTCTGTAAAAGTTGTTTAAATAGTAAACTAGTAACCTAGGTTTACAGAAAAGTGAATAAACTAAGATAATTGGTGCAGAAATCCACTTCTGGGGCCCACTTGGTGTGTGCTGGGGCTGAGACTAATGCTTTCCACGTGTGGAGGCCTTTCTTGGCGTTAAACTCCAAGTTTTGACGTGTTTTGGGCGTTCAACTCCGGATCATGACGTTTTTCTGGCGTTTAACTCCAGACAGCAGCGTGTACTTGGCGTTCAACGCCAAGTTACGTCGTCAATCTTCGCGCAAAGTATGGACTATTATATATTGCTGGAAAGCCCTGGATGTCTACTTTCCAACGCCGTTGAGAGCGCGCCAATTGGACTCCTGTAGCTCCAGAAAATCCATTTCGAGTGCAGGGAGGTCAGGATCCAACAGCATCAGCAGTCCTTTTTCAGCCTAAGTCAGATTTTTGCTCAGCTCCCTCAATTTCAGCCAGAAAATACCTGAAATCACAGAAAAACACACAAACTCATAGTAAAGTCCAGAAATATGATTTTTGCCTAAAAACTAATATTATTTTACTAAAAACTAACTGAAACATGCTAAAATCTACATGAAATTACCCCCAAAAAGCGTATAAAATATCCGCTCATCAGTCGTGCACGCTAACGCGTGGATTAAAAATTTGCCAAATCGACGCGCACGCGTCAACCACGCGTACGCGTGGATACTCTCGTGCCCCAGGCACAAAGCTGGCACAGTTCTGGCACAACTCTCTGAAAAATGGCTGGGCATTGGGTGCAGCACTATCGGCGCGCCCGCGCACATCACTCGCACGCGTGGATGGCGTTTTCTGAAAGATCGGCGCATACGCGCCAAGTGCGCCCACGCGCAAGGGGTTATTCTGCTAAAAATTTACTAAGTTAAAAACTGCAGAATTCACAGCTTCAACCCCCAATCTTCCGACGGACATAACTTCCTCATTTTAAATCGTTTTTCACCCGTTCTTCGAACGGCATGGACATCCCGGATACAATTTCATTTCTAAACAGATTTGGCACAAAACAAAGATCCGTAGTCCAAGTTATGTCCCGTCAAGATATGCCCAAAAACCATGTTTTTCATATAAAACCACAAAGTGCCATTTTCAAAACAAGCCATTTTCAACTCTTTTCAAAATCAATCAAAACATGCCATTTTCATCCCTTTTCTTTGAAATCAATCAAAATACATCAATTTCAACATCAAGCCTCCTCAACTCACACATTGACACTTTACCACAAATCACAAGACCATCATATAACCATCTTTACCCATTTCAAGCGAATGGCTAAATTCCAAGCATATCAACATGTCCTACATCCTTCCTCATCTCAATTTCCAACAATACTATTTCCAATCAACCATCATTATACATAATCAATATCATAATCACTATCACGTGGTTCCACCCATAAATCAACCTTAATCATTCCTCAAACATATATCACAATATATACCTCTCATGCATTATCATACCATCAAGGCGTCAATAATCATACTCACATATATGACCACATAATAAATCTCAACCAAAATCAAACATACCTCATCTATACAATTTCACCCAAAATTACCAATTTCCACACTTCAACTCCTCAAACCTCATTACCCAATAACCAACCCAATCATTCATACATTCATTATATGAAATTCATCCAATCACTTGTGTCATCATACAATGCACACATCAACTTACCTTCCTTACCTCTTTCCGGCCTCCGGCCCAAAATTTACGGCCTCCGGCCCAATTTCACAATTTAAATGCATAAATCACAAATCAATACTCATTACCCAAAACATCAAATTTTCAATACACCAAGCATACAAGGCCACACAATTCTCAACCCAAATCATCAATTCACATTACATACCAACTATGCATATTAGCATCAACCATTTACACAATCCAAACTTAATCCTAGGGGCATCTAGCCTAGGAATTCTCATCACACCACACGGTACTTAAATGGAACTTAAACCGTACCTCTTGTAGCCAAATCAATTGAGCCTCTTCTTTGGAAGTCTCCACCAACCTTAGCTCCAAGCCTCACCAAAGCTCCACAAGCAATACCAACCTCCCAATTGTGCATCAAAATCACCAAATACACTAACATAACCAATATCACATACATACATCAACCTAGGGCTCATAAGGATGATAAATCACAAGAGTTTGAGCACTTCTTACCTCAGCCCATATGAAGTAGGGATAGAACCCACTTAGAATCCATGTTGGAGTATCCCTAAACACCCAAAATCACAAGATTTCAACACTAACTTCCCAAAAACGTGTAACAGTGGGGAAATTCGAAAACTGGGCAGAGATGAATGGAATACTCACCACAAAACTTAGATAGAATCGTAGAGGATGAGAAGAGCGACGCGTGGCCGCAAACGGCTCGTCAATCGGAGCTCCGTAGCTCAAGTTATGGTGATTTGAAGATCAAAGAGAGTTAGGTTTTCTCTCTCTCTCTCTCTTCACTATTTCAGCGCCCCAACCCTTCTCTTTAGGGTAAAATGAGCTGAAATGCTCATAACTAATGTTTATATATGTTGGGTCTTGGGCCCACTTAGGCCCAGTTCACTTATTTTTGTCCGTTGGCCCAATTTTGGACCAAAACCCTTAAGATTAGCGCTCTAAATCGCACTTCAAATATTTCTACCTCTCCTAATTATAATTCCTCATTTCTTAATCTTATTTACCCATAATCAATTTTCTCAGCTGTAGTACCAGACAAATCTCAGCCGGTACTTCCGGTCAAAATTCCACTGCGCGCTTTTACGCAGAAAACTATGTTTTCCGACTCGGAAAAATTCACTGAATCCAAATATCATATTTAAATCATCAAATTCCAATTGCAAAATCTTCCAACCATATTCGCTCCTACTTAACTTATTATTTAATCAATTTCGGTTAGGCCGGGTTTTACAGATCGACCTTTACCCACGTAAGGTATTACTTGGACGACCCAGTGCACTTGCTGATCAGCTATGCGGAGTTGTGAAAAGTGTGAATCACGATTTCGCATACCATGGTGCATACCAAGGAACTACTTCAGATACTGCATGCAAGCTCTCAAATGGAAAAACATCATTGATAGGAGTGGAGTCATCCTTATTGTGCTCAAAGCGACTCAAGTGGTCCACCACTAAATTCTGAGAATCACTCCTATCCTTAATTTCTAGATCAAATTTTTGCAGCAGCAGTATCCAACGTATCAGCCTTGGTTTGGACTCTTTTTTAGCTAACAAATATTTGAGAGCTGCATGGTCTGAGTACACTACCACTTTGGTGCCAAGTAAATAGGCTCGGAATTTATCCAGAGCAAAAACAATAGCTAAAAGCTCTTTTTCAGTAGTAGTGTAATTAGACTGAGCAGCATCTAAGGTCTTGGAAGCATATGCAATTACAAAAGGATCCTTACCTGCACGCTAGGCCAGCGTCGCTCCTACAGCATGGTTGGAGGCGTCACACATAATCTCAAAGGGCTGGCTCCAGTCTGGTCCTCTCACAATTGGAGCTTGAGTCAAGTCGATCTTCAGCTTATCAAATGCTTCCATGCAGTCCTCACTCAACTCGAACTCAACATCCTTCTGCAGCAATCTAGATAAAGGTAAAGCTACCTTACTGAAGTCCTTGATGAATCTCCGGTAAAAACCTGCATGGCCAAGGAACGAACGGACTTCCCTCGCAGAGGAGGGGTAAGGTAAACTAGAAATGACATCTACCTTTGTTGGGTCTACAGAAATACCAGTATTAGAGACAACGTGTCGTAGAACAATACCTTGTTGGACCATAAAATGACACTTTTCAAAATTTAAAACAAGGTTTGAACTAACACACCTGTCTAATACTCTAGCTAAAATATCCATGAAAACTTCCATACTGTCTTCAAGGAGATCTGAGAAAATACTCATCATGCATCTTTGGAACATTACCGGTGCATTACATAAGCTAAAAGGCATCCTCTTATACGCATACGTTCCAAAGGGACATGTAAAAGTAGTTTTCTCCTGATCTTTAGGAGCTATATGAATCTAAAAATAGCCAGTGTAACCATCTAGAAAACAGTAGTGTGATTTACCTGACAGGCGATTGGTGCACGAAATTGTGATTTCAATGGCGCCAACAACTTGGTACGCACAATTGTAATATCACTCTTCTTCACAACTTCGCACAACTAACCAACAAGTGCACTGGGTCGTCCAAGTAATAAACCTTACGTGAGTAAGGGTCGATCCCACAGAGATTGTCGGCTTGAAGCAAGCTATGGTCACCTTGTAAATCTCAGTCAGGCGGATTCAAATGGTTATGGAGTTTTGATAATTAAAAGATAAATAAAACATAAAATAAAGATAGAGATACTTATGTAAATCATTGGTGGGAATTTCAGATAAGTGTATGGAGATGCTTTATTCCTCTTGAATCTCTGCTTTTCTACTGCCTTCATCCAATCCTTCATACTCCTTTCTATGGCAAGCTGTATGTAGGGCGTCACCGTTGTCAATGGCTACTTCCCATCCTCTCAGTGAAAAAGTTCCTCTACGGTTTCCCGCATGGCTAATTAGCTGTTGGTTCTCGATCGTGTAGGAATAGGATTTACTATCCTTTTGCGTCTGTTACCATGCCCTACAGTCGTGAGTTTGAAGCTCGTCACAGTCATCCCATCCCAGATCCTATTTGGAATACCACAGACAAGGTTTAGACTTTTCGAATCTCAAGAATACTGCCAATTGATTCTAGCTTATACCACGAAGACTCTGATCTCACAGAATGGAAGGCTCTGTTGTCAGGAGAGGCAACCATGCGTGGTGGACCAGGAATCCAAGAGATACACACTCTAGCTTTTGCAGGTAGAACGGAAGTGTTTGTCAGGCACGCGTTCATAAGTGAGAATGGTGATGAGTGTCACGGATCACCACATTCATCAGGTTGAAGTGCGAATGAATATCTTAGAATAGGAATAAGCATGAATTGAATAGAAAACAGTAGTAATTGCATTAATACTCGAGGAACAGCAGAGCTCCACACCCTTAATATATGGTGTGTAGAAACTCCACCGTTGAAAATACATAAGAACAAGGTCTAGGCATGGCCGAGAGGCTAGCCTCCAAAACGTGATCAAAGGATCAAAAGATAATTCAAAGATCTAAAGATGAAAATACAATAGTAAAAAGTTCTATTTATACTAAACTAGT
The DNA here is from genome assembly GCF_014773155.1 of Arachis stenosperma. Taxonomy (NCBI): domain Eukaryota; kingdom Viridiplantae; phylum Streptophyta; class Magnoliopsida; order Fabales; family Fabaceae; genus Arachis; species Arachis stenosperma. Next base: position 77,223,363 of record NC_080383.1, read on the forward strand.
TACTAGGGTTTACAGAAATAAGTAAATAATGCAAAAATCTACTTTCGGGCCCACTTGGTGTGTGCTTGGGCTGAGCATTGAAGCTTTCATGTGTAGAGGTCTTCCTTGGAGTTAAACGCCAATTTGTAACTTATTTCTGGCATTTAACTCTGCTTTGCAACTTGTTTCTGGCGTTTAATGCCAGAATAGGGTAGAAAGCTGGTGTTATATGCCAATTTGCGTCATCTAAACTCGAGCAAACTATAGACTATTATCTATTATTGGAAAGCCTTGGATGTCTACTTTCCAATGCAGTTGAGAGCGCACCATTTGGAGTTCTGTAGCTCTAAAAATTACATTTCGAGTGCAGGGAGGTCAGAATCCAACAGCATCTGCAGTCCTTTGTCAGCCTCTGAATAAGATTTTTGCTCAGGTCCCTCAATTTCAGCCAGAAAATACCTGAAATCACAGAAAAATACACAAACTCATAGTAAAGTCCTGAAATGTGAATTTTACTTAAAAACTAATAAAAATATACTAAAAACTAACTAAATCATACTAAAAACTATGTAAAAATAATGCCAAAAAGCGTATAAATTATCCGCTCATCACAACACCAAACTTAAATTGTTGCTTGTCACCAAGCAACTGAAAACAAAATAGTATAAAAAGAAGAGAATATACAACGAATCTCACAATATCAATGAAACTTAGTCCCAATTAGATGAGCGGGGCTAGTAGCTTTTTGCTTCTGAACAGTTTTGGCATCTCACTTTATCCTTTGAAATTCAGAATGACTGGCATCTATTGGAACTCAGAATTTTAGATAGTGTTATTGATTCTCCTAGTTTGGTATGTTGATTCTTGAACACAGCTACTTTATGAGTCTTGGTCGTGGCCCTAAGCACTTTGTTTTCCAGTATTACCACCGGATACATAAATGCCACAGACACATAACTGGGTGAACCTTTTCAGATTGTGACTCAGCTTTGGTTTAAAGGGCTATTGGCTTTTTCTGCTTGCTTTTCTTTTTCTTTTTTTTTCGCCACTTTTTTTCACTGCTTTTTCTTGCTTCAAGAATCAATTTTCATGATTTTTCAGATCATCAATAACATTTCTCTTTGTTCATCATTCTTTGAGTCCACCTTAGTGAGGGTGGCGTCTTCCTCTTGAAAATTCTATGGAGTGCTTGAGCTCCTCAATGTCTCTTCCTTGCCTTTGTTGCTCCATCCTTATTGCTTTTGGTGCTCCTATCCTTAGTTGTTTGATAAACCACTATTTCATGGTTAATCTTGTGTTTAATTGAGCAGTTTTTATCAACTCTTTACCCACTTATTCATACTATTTGCATAGTTTTACGTTTTCCTTCCTGATTTTGTGCTATGATTGAAAACGTGCTTCTTTGGCCTTAAATTTCCTATTTAATCCTCTCTTATTACCATTCAATGCCGTGATATGTGTGTTAAGTGTTTTCAGGGATTATAGGGCAGGAATGGCTCAGAGGATGGAAAGGAAGCATGCAAAAGTGGAAGGAATACAAGAAACTGAAGGAATTGCCAAAGTTGTCAGCCTGTCCTCTTCACACTCAAATAGTCATAACTTGAGCTACAGAAGTCCAAATGACGCTGTTTCAGTTGCGTTGGAAATCTAACATCTGGGGCTTCGCAACGATATATAATTTGCCATAGCCGCTCTGAAGTTAGGCGACGCGGACGCGTGGATGACGCGCACTCATCGCCTCTGTGAATTTCAATCCACGCAAACGCATGGACAACGCCTCCGCGTCACTTTGCCGCGATCTGTACGAACCAGCAGCAATTTTTGGGCTATTTTTGACCCAGTTTTCGGCCTAGAAAACATAGATTAGAGGCTATAAAGTGAGGGAATGCATCCATTCATCATATACAACACTCATAATTCACTTTTCATAATTTACATGTAGTTTTTAGAGAGAGAGGTTCTCTCCTCTCTCTTAGGTTTTAGGATTAGGATTCCTCTTAAAGAATTTAGGATTTCTTCTTCTCAATTTCCAGGTTTAATGTTCCTTTTATTTATTCTCTCAATTTAATTTATGAACTTTTCCATGTTAGAATTGACATCTTCATTTAATATAATTTGAGGTATTTTCAGATTTATGATTTGTTTCTTTTATTTATGATATAGATAATTTAGAATTTTCTCTTTTGGCTTTGGTTGAGTAATTAGAGACTCTTGAGTTATCAAACTCGAGGTGTTGACTGAAAATTGGAATTCCTTGCTAATTAATTTGGATTCCACTAACTCTAGCCTTTCCAAGGGAAAGACTAGGACTTGACGAACCAAATTGATTTATCCACTTAACCTCATAATTAGAGGTTGACCTAGTGGGAGCAAAAGCCAATTCTCATCACAATTGATAAGGATAACTGGGATAGGACTTCCAATTCTCATACCTTGCTAAGAGCTTTATTAGTTATTATTTTGACGACTTGTTATTTTACATTACTTGTTCAACCCTTTTGAAAACCCCAAAATATACCTTTGCATAACCAATAATAAGAACACCTCCCTGTGATTCCTTGAGAAGACGACCTAAGGTTTAAATACTTCGGTTATCAATTTCAAAGGGGTTTGTTATTTGTGACAACCAAAACTTTTGTACGAAAGGATTTTTTATTGGTTTAGAAACTATACTTACAACACGATTATATTTTTAAAATTCTTTACCGATAGGAAATCCGATCGTCAAAATGGCGCTGTTGCCGGGAAATTGCAAATGTGTGCCTTATTATTGGTTATTGTAAAGATTTTTCAAAAAAAAAAATTTCAGCTTTTTATTTTAAATTTTTTTATCTTATGTTATCTTAGTTTCAAATTTTAAAATTCAAATCTTTTTCAAAAATCATATCTTTTTCAAAATCTTATCTTATCTTATTTCAAAAATCAAAATTTCAAATTTCAATATTTAAATTCCAAAATTCAAAATTCAAATTTCAAAATTTAAATTTCAAATTTTTAAAATCAAACCTTTTCAAAATTTAAACCTTTTTCAAATTTTTTGTTGTTAGTATTTCTAGTTTTAGGAGTTTATTTTCTTTAGCTACTATGAATTCTCACCCCTCTGGTTTCAACTTTGGTTCCAATGTTGTTGTAGGGAATGGACGCTATAAGGAGAACATGCATCAAGGATGGAACAATCAAAGATGGGAGGAGCCACAAGGATTTGATCAACCCTCATGGCAACAACCACCTCCAATGGACTATCAACAACCATTCTGTGATGCATATCAAGGCAATGGCTATGGTGAGCACTCTTTTGATTATCAACAACCACCACCATATGCCTATGAACCCCCATCCTCAACATGACTTTGGACCACCATCATCACAAGCCCCTTTCCACCATTCACCTCCATATAACCCTCATCCGTATCCACCATACCAACCACCTTATGAGCCAAATAAACCATACATAGAACCACCTACATTCCAACACAATTACTCTCATGAACCACAAACTCAATATACACCATCTCCTTATCATTATCAAGATGAACCACCTTCCTACCATGAACCCTTTCTCCAAAATAATGAACCCTCCTATCCACCCTAAACCTCCATGGAGAACACGCTTACTTCTCTCATTAGTCTCACCTCTACACTCCAAAATCTTATATCCCGCATGAACCAACCCTCCACCTCCAATATTCAACCCTCAAGCTCTAGTGCACTTCTTTTTCAACCACAGAATGATCTCTCTATCCCATCACCACCATCTATGGAAGAGTACCCACATCCATCAATCTAAGAGCAACATGATCCCAATGATGCTATTGACATGGAACATGAAAGAAGGGATCATCTTCGCGAATCTACACGTCATAACGAGCTAGAGGAGGCACTAAGGGTGAAGGTAGAAGAGACCTTTGCAGATGAAGGAGTAGTTGAAGGGAGTTGTCATAGAAAAGAAATCATCAAGGAGGAATACAATTTTATACTTAAACAACTGGACAAAGCAGCAATTATTGAAAAGGAAAAAGTGGTTAAAGACTTAGGAGATGCTAAACCTCCATGGGAAAGTCAAGTCATAGAGCCTCTTTCCAAGACAGTTGCATTTGATGTTGAGGAGGGTGTACAACCTCCAAGGCATATCATGTTTAAAGACTTAGAAGAGGTTGATTAGGAGATGAAGATTCAAGAAGAAGAAGCACAACCTCCCATGCCCATGGTAAGCAATAAAGAAGAGATTGAATTGGAAGAAAGCTACCAAGAGGAAGAGGTTGATATTGAAGAAGCTTGCAAGGAGGTGGAAGTTGTCAAAGAAGAGCACAAAAGGAGTGGAGCTTGCAAATTCATTAGAAATACTTCTCCCAAGGCCATTACCGTCCAACACAACATTCAAGTGGGTAAAATTCCTATCCTTATCCTTTACTTTCCCACTTGAATATGGGCTACTGGAGACGGATGGTCAACTTAGAGCTCTCTGTGGCATTAAGAGTAAGAGGAAGATGGTTAGTGGTTGGAGTTGTCAGGCAAGGTTCATTAAGGTTCCACATTCTGCACTGGAGTACAAGTGTTGGTGCAGAGCTCAATTGAATGGGTCTAGGATGTTACTTGGCCACTTCAGTGAGAATTCAAATTGCTTGCCACCCGGCTGGAATCATAATGATCAACAAGAAGACAGGTACAAAAGCAAGGTTTGGGACCCCAGAATTCATTATGGCAATCAACACTCTTGGGGCCTTGTCACTTGCTTTAACTTGCTTGAAGGCTTTTTGCGCCTAGTTTGGGATCCCTGAGGATATTGGATTTGCAAACATTGGTGGAGATTCCTGGATGAATTCAAGCACAAGCCACCATAACAGGGAGCTCACCAAATGTCCAACTTAAGGACTTTAACTAAAAGTGCTGGGTGCGAGACAACCCACCATGGTATGATTGTTCTTTTCCCTCTCCGTAGTTTTTTTTTCAATAACTCTTCTCAGTCCTAGTGCATATAGTTTGCATCTGCATTTGCATCTTGCATATTCAAAAAAAAAGAGAGCACACGACGTGACATCGTCAATGACGCGTCCGCGTCGTAGGTGCCTTAGAAACGAGAAGAAAGGAACAGAGAGTCATGCGAAAGTGTGGCTGGAGGCATGCCTTTGGCATAAACTAATCCACACGACTGCGTGGATGACGCGATCGCGTCATTAACGAAACAGCCTCCCCATGCGTCCGCGTCACCCACGCGACCGCGTGGCCCTGTAAATCGACATATAAAGGTGTATGGCCGAAAGTTGAGCTGGAATTGGGATGGACTCGTGCTAGCAGCACAAGCCATACCACGTGAACGCGTGCCTTATGCATCCGCGTTGTTCTTTAAACGAGTCCATCCATGCAATCGCGTCCACCACGCGATCGCATGACCCAAAATTTTGGCAAAATGAGGATTTTACCAGAAAGTTCCGCGGCCGCGAGGCTGCGCTCGCGCTGAAGGCACGAATCACTTCACGCAAACGCGTGACCGACGCGTTCGCGTCACTTTATCGAAGCGCTATCCATGCGACCGCGTGCCCCACGCGCTCGCATCGCCTCCGCCGCATAGGTTATCCAAACCAGCCAAATATCTTATATTTTCTTCCCTAAATCTTTTCTTTCCTTCTTATTTCTTTCTTCCTCCTTTCTTACTTTCTTTTTCTTTTCCATTGGTGTTAAAATTCTCTTCTTTAACTATTGCATCTTTTCTTGAATTATTCTGGTGCTTCATGACTTGTTTTATTCAAATTGGGTATTATTATTCATAAGTCAATGCTAATTTTTATAATACTGATATTTTGTTTGCATTGATATGCACTTACACTATCTTGCATTACCCACACTGTCTTCTCCATTTGTTGTAATTTTGCACCACTGGTATGCCATGTGCTTTTATTGTTCTCTCACTTGCATGTTGTAGCTACCATGTAACTGAGACTCTCACTATTTGGCATTAACCCAACCATATTTTATTTGTTTTCTATCCTTATTTTTGGGTTACTTTCCTTCCTTTTTATCTTCTTTCAGGATGGCCACCACGAAGGGAGAGAAAAAGCTTCTTAATGGGGAGACAAACAAATCCATCCGTACAATCCTTGGAGAAAAGTATCAGTTGAAGCAACCCGTCCACTTGCACCTCTTAGCATGTACCGAGGATGGTGCAGTCTTTAAGTGTGGGGAGGTCGATACCGATCTCCATGGGTTAGTTACTCTTCTCAACACCAATATTCTATTTTCTTTGTTTATTCATTGTTGCATTTGCATGTTTGATTGCATAATTGTTTGATTTTATGCATATTCTACTTGGTTGAAAAATAATAAGTTTCTTTCTAGGACCCTATTTTTGAAAAATTTCACTAATTTAAATTAAAAATTAAAATTTTCCATGTCTTAAATTTGTTTGAAGTTGTATTTGGAACATGGTTTTTGAGCCAAAGAACACACAACCCGTGAGATTTTGAGCTTATTTATATAGTTACATTATTTAACCATAATATTTTATTCTTGTGTATTTTCTTCTCTATAATTGTAATCTTTACTTTATTCCACTATATATGTCTATTATTTAGTGTATTTACATGCTTGCATATGATTGAGGTCATTACTTGTTTTCACTCACTTATCCCAAATAAGCCTACCCTTTTATGTCACCCTTGTTAGCCACTTTGAGCTTTTTAATCCCCTTCTGTTTTATAACCACATTACTAGCCTTAAGCAGAAAAATAAATTAAAAATCTCAAGTTGAATCCTTGGTTAGTTTAAGATAGATATTATGTATAATTTAAGTACGGGAAATTTTATGGGAACATGGGATGATAGGAAAAAAGGGAATTAAATTGAATAAGTTATTTCAAAATATGGGAAGCATGCTCATGTGAAATCAAAATAATTAAATTACCATGTGCATTGAGATTGAAAAAAAATAAAATAAAATAAATAAAAGAAAAAAATAAAAAATAAAAAATTTAAGTAATTAAATAAGGGGATATAAAAATTACCCCAATACAAAATAAAAAAACCAATGCATATGGGACAAAATTCAAAAATAAATTTGTTGCATGAGCATGTAATACAAAAGTGGAAAAATTTGGGTAGCTAGGTAAAGAACTTTGAAAATTATATAAAGTGTGTATGTTAGGTGAGATCTTAGACTAATCAAGGATTCACTTTGTTAGCTCACTTAGCCTTATATATACATCATTGCCTTTACCTTAGCCCCATTACAACCCTGAAAAGACTTCATGATGTTTGCATTGGTATACTAAATATTTGTTGATTAGTTAGATGAAGAACAAAGTTTAGAAAGCATGACTAGGGAAGAGTAGAGCGATTGACCCTAGACACTTGAGAGATTAGAGTGCATATGCACTACCAATGAGTGTTCAATGCTTGATTCTATGTTCCCTGCTTTCATTAGCTATCTTCTTACAAGTTTACTTGTCTTTTATTATATGATTTGAATTAGTGGAATTTGAATTATATTTGTCTTGGAGAACTTATTTACTTTTAACCAAGTAGGTAGAAACATTTTGCATGTAGTTGCATTCACATAGATAGGTTGCATTTCATACTCTCTATCATTCCTCTTCACTCCTTAATGGCTTCTCTTGAGCTTAGCATGAGGACATGCTAATGTTTAAGTGTGGGGAGGTTGATAAACCACTATTTCATGGTTTATATTGTGTTTAATTGAGCGGTTTTTATCAACTCTTTACCCACTTATTCATACTATTTGCATGGTTTTATGTTTTTCTTCCTGATTTTGTGCTATAATTGAAAACATGCTTCTTTGGCCTTAAATTTCCTATGTTTAATCCTCTCTTATTATCATTCGATGCCGTGATATGTGTTAAGTGTTTTCAGGGATTATAGGGCAGAAATGGCTCAAAGGATGGAAAGGAAGCATCCAAAAGTGGAAGGAATACAAGAAACTGAAGGAATTGCCAAAGCTGTCAGCCTGACCTCTTCACACTCAAACAGTCATAACATGAGTTACAGAAGTCCAAATGATGCGGTTTCAGTTGCGTTGGAAAGCTAACATCTGGGGCTTCGCAACGATATATAATTTGTCATAGCCGCCCTGAAGTTAGGCAACGCAGACGCGTGGATGATGCGCACGCATCGCATATGCTAATTTCAATCCACGCAAACGCGTGGACGACGCCTCCGCGTCACTTTGCCGCGACCTGTATGAACTAGCAGCGCTTTCTGGGCTATTTTTGACCCAGTTTTTGGCCCAAAAAATACAGATTAGAGGCTATAAAGTGAGGGAATATATCCATTCATCATATACAACACTCATAATTAACTTTTCATAATTTACATGTAGTTTTTAGAGAGAGAGGTTCTCTCCTCTCTCTTAGGTTTTAGGATTAGGATTCTTCTTAAAGGATTTAGGATTTCTTCTTCTCAATTTCCAGGTTTAATGTTCCTTTTATTTATTCTCCCAATTTAATTTATGAACTTTTCCATGTTAGAATTGACATCTTCATTTAATATAATTTGAGGTATTTTCAGATCTATGATTTGTTTCTTTTATTTATGATATAGATAATTTAGAATTTTCTCTTTTGGCTTTGGTTGAGTAATTAGAGACTCTTGAGTTATCAAACTCGAGGTGTTGACTGAAAATTGGAATTCCTTGCTAATTAATTTGGATTCCACTAACTCTAGCCTTTCCAAGGAAAAGACTAGGACTTGAGGAACCAAATTGATTTATCCACTTAACCTCATAATTAGAGGTTGACCAAGTGGGAGCAAAAGCCAATTCTCATCACAATTGATAAGAATAACTGGGATAGGACTTCCAATTCTCATACCTTGCCAAGAGTTTTATTAGTTATTATTTTGACGACTTGTTATTTTACATTACTTGTTCAACCCTTTTGAAAACCCCAAAATATACCTTTGCATAACCAATAATAAGTACACCTCCCTGCAATTCCTTGAGAAGACGACCCGAGGTTTAAATACTTCGGTTATCAATTTCAAAGGGGTTTGTTACTTGTGACAACCAAAACTTTTGTACGAAAGGATTTTTTATTGGTTTAGAAACTATACTTACAACGCGATTATATTTTTAAAATTCTTTACCGATAGAAAATTCGATCGTCAAAATGGTGCCGTTGCCGGGGAATTGCAAACGTGTGCCCTATTATTGGTTATTGTAAATATTTTCCAATCCTTCATACTCCTTTCTATGGCAAGCTGTATGTAGGGCGTCACCGTTGTCAATGGCTACTTCCCATCCTCTCAGTGTAAAAGGTCCTCTACAGTATCCCGCATGGCTAATCAGCTGTTGATTCTCGATCATGTAGGAATAGGATTTACTATCCTTTTGCGTCTATCACCACGCCCTACAGTCGCGAGTTTGAAGCTCGTCACAGTCATCCCATCCCAGATCCTACTTGGAATACCACAGACAAGGTTTAGACTTTCCGGATCTCAAGAATGCTGCCAATTGATTATAGCTTATACCACGAAGACTCTGATCTCACGGAATGGAAGGCTCTGTTGTCAGGAGAGGCAACCATGCGTGGTGGACCAGGAATCCAAGAGATACACACTCTAGCTTTCGCAGGTAGAACGAAAGTGTTTGTCAGGCACTCGTTCATAAGTGAGAATGGTGATGAGTGTCACGGATCATCACATTCATCAGGTTGAAGTGCGAATGAATATCTTAGAAAATACCTGAAATCACAGAAAAACACATAAACTCATAGTAAAGTCCAGAAATGTGAATTTTGCTTAAAAACTAATAAAAATATACTAAAAACTAACTAAATCACACTAAAAACTATGTAAAAATAATGTCAAAAAGTGTATAAATTATCCGCTCATCAGCGATCAAGCATCTGATCGATAAATGGTAAGGGGTAGTGATCTTTACGAGTGGCCTGGTTGAGATGCCTGTAATCAATGCATACCTTCCAGGCATTCTGTACCCTAGTCGCAATGAGCTCCCCATGCTCATTTCTTACTGTTGTGACTCCAGATTTCTTTGGAACCACTTGTACTGGGCTGACCCATTCGCTGTCTGAGATTGGGTAGATGATGTCTGCCTCCAGTAGTCTGGTCACTTCCTTCTTGACAACCTCTAAGATGGTGGGATTCAGTCTTCTTTGGGGTTGACGGACAGTCCTTGCTCCCTCTTCTAAAAATATTCTGTGCTTACAAACTTGAGGGCTGATGCCTAATATAACCGCCAAACTCCACCCAATTGCTTTCTTGTGTCTTCTAAGCACACTAAACAGATGCTCTTCTTGTTGGGAAGTGAGTTCCCTTGCAATGATAACTGGGAGCTTCTGGTTATCCTCAAGGTAAGCATACTTGAGGTGGGGTGGAAGGGGTTTTAACTCCAATCTCTGCTCATGGCTAGGCACTTGATCATTTGGAGCTAGTGACGGTTGTAATGTGTCTCCGTCTTGTCCAGGGGGTGTCCCCTCACTTGCATCTTGCTCCATGTGCCTCTCCTCTACTTTTTCCTGGTGAATTGCAGCTACAGTCTCATCAATAACGTCGCACTGGAAGATGGAATGGTCTTCCAGAGAATGCTTCATAGACTCATTCAGATTGAAGCTCACTGCTCGGCCGTCTATCTCAAAAGAATAAGTTCCTGAGAATGCATCCAACTTAAACTTCGAGGTCTTCAGGAATGGTGTTCCGAGCAAGATGGATGACGGTCTTCCTGAGTCATTTTGGGGCATCTCCAAGATGTAGAAGTCAATGGGAAATGTGAGCCCCTTGATGCTCACCAGCACGTCCTCAGCAATTCCAACCACTGTAATAATGCTTTTATCTGCTAACAAAAAACGAGCTGCCGACCTTTTTAAGGGAGGGAGCCTCAAAGGATCATATATAGACAAAGGCATAATACTCACGCACGCTCCTAAATCACACATGCAGTCAGAAAATATTACACCTCCAATGGTACAGTTAACCATGCATGGACCTGGGTCACTACATTTTTCAGGTATATCCCCCATTAAAGCAGATATAGAACTACCTAAAGGAATAGTTTCTAATTTATTAATTTTATCCTTATGCATGAATAAATCTTTCAAAAACTTTGCATATTTAAGGACTTGCTGAATAACATAAAAAAGGGGAACAGTTACCTCAACCTTTTTGAAGATTTCTATTATTTTTGGGTCAAGTTCCATCTGCTTTCTAGGCTTCCTTGCAAGGTGTGGAAATGGAATAGCGATAGCGTCTTTGGGAGCTTGAGCTTCTATTGGTGTGCCATTCTCTGGTTGAGTTGCATCTTCCTCAACCATTTCTTGTACTTCATCTTTCTCTTCAACATCCTCCACTTCAACCATGTCTTCAGCTGGGGCGTGTTCTTATGGTCTCGGCTCTTCATGATTCCTCTCTCGCACTGTGGTTCCGGACCTCAAGGTGATGGCATTGATGCCCCCCTTGGGATTGGGTAAAGGTTGAGAAGGAATTCCACTGGAGCTTGAAGACTGGTTGTTGGAGTTGTTCAGTGATCCAATCTATGAGACGAGAGCTTGTAAATAGAATTCAGACCATTTAAGGTAGAAGTAAGGTTGTTTTCCATGGTCTTCTGTCTTTGATCAGTAGAGTGTAGCAACTCGTCATTAGAAGAGGAAGGGGGATAATTAATCTGAGGAGTCTGCTGTTGGTTGTTCTGAGGCGCTTGGGATTGCCTTTGGTAAGGTGCTCTGTACGGTTGGTTTTGGTTCTGCTGTCTGTTGTTGTTGTTATTCCACCTCTGATTTCCAGTTGTCTCTACCTCCTCTGTTGTAGTTATCCCTCCATCCTTGGTTGGAATAATCTCTCCAACCCTGGTTGGAGTTGTCCTGCCAACTTTGATTGTAGGTCCCACCTTGGTTGCAGTTGCCGCCTTGTTGATAGTGTCCTTGATTCGGGCGATCATAGGAATTGTGAGTAGCTGCCAAGGTGTTGTCTTCATGTTAGAGCTGTGGACACTCATCAGTGTAATGACTATAATCAGCACATATTCCACATACTCTCTGAGGAACCAGTTGATGACTCTGTTGTGATGGGGGAGGCTGAGGTTGTTGTTGATTCAGGTGTATCTGCTTCAATAATTTGGTCATCTCACATAGACTTTATGTGAAAGCGGTAGTCTCACTGCTAGAGGAGACCTCCGGTATAGTCTTGGGATGGTTGTTTCTATGCTTGTGATTCCGAGCTGACTTAGCCAGGTCGGCGATCAGTTGCCACGCTTCTTCTGTGGTCTTGTACTTTTTCAGAGAACCATTGCTCGCACCATCTAATGTAGTCTTGTCCTGAGGCTTCATGCCCTGTATGAAGTAGCTGATCAATACCAACTTGTCAATCATGTGGTGGGGGCATGCGTCTAGGAGATTATTAAAATGCTCCCAATACTCGTAAAGAGTTTCAGATTCGCCTTGAATAATCATTGAAATTTCTTTCCTCAGTCTGTCAGTAATTTCAGCTGGAAAGTATTTTTCCAAGAATTCTCTCCTGAGCGTGTCCCAGTTACTAACAACTGCTTCAGGTTGAGTGTAGTACCATTCCCTCGCCTTTCCCTCAAGAGAAAATGGAAAGGCTGCTAGCAGAATAGAAGTCTCAGTTGCACCATTGCGCCTGACAGTAGAACAGGCTGTCTGAAAATCTCTGAGGTGCTTGAGAGGCTCTTGAGCAGGTAAGCCATGAAACTTCGGTAGTAGATTGATTAGTGCAGTCTTTAGTTCAATATCTACACCCAGATTTGGATGACGCACTTGGAAAGGTAGTAGTGTAAAGTCTGGAGCTCCTGCTTCCTGGAGAGTAATCCTCCTGGGGGACACCATGTTCTCTGTGCTCAAATCAACCAAATCAGTAGAAGGGAGCTTCTTTCTTCCTTAAATGATGTTTTAGATTCATCCTCAGATATGACTAACCGACGCCGAGCTTGCCTTATACGTGAAATAGTTCTTTCAATTTTAGGATCAAATATGGGTAAGCTCGAATCAGGTAGTGAACACGTCATTCAATGAAAGAAACATACATCTTATGGTAATAAAATAGAAAAAAATGCAAATAAATAAATTCCAACCAATAAATTAGCACACTGTTGCAACTCCCCAACAACGGCGCCAAAAATTAACGTACGAAAAATCACCGATCAAGAGTTTATAGAGAAAACAGCGTTGCAAGTATAGCTGTTAACCAATGAAGATACCGCATATCAATTTAAAAGGGTTGTCACAAAATTTAGAAATAAAATACTGGGAGTATGAATCCCAGGTCGTCTCCCAACGAGCTGACAAGAGAGTGCTATTTTATTGATCAGGGGTTTTCCAAGGATTTTTAAGAGTTGAAGAATAGAGAGATAAGTGGTTGAGAATTTGTATAATTAAATAAAAAGCCTTGACCGGGGGTAGATTAATTGAAAGTTCTATCCTTGTTGGAATTTCTCAAGTGTAGCTTCAAGAGGTTGTTATTTTCACTTAGTTAACCCTTACTAAATAAAGGAAAGTCAAATGATTGAGCTAACTCTTGTTTGCAAGTCCTAATCCTCTCCCTCAGAAAGAATTAGCATTAGTAAATATAGAATTAGCCAATAACTTCCAAATTGACTAATCGCTTGGGCATTCTAACTCAAGGGTCTCCTTTTAATCAACCCCCAAGTCAAGTGGGAGTTCTACTCCATTGACATGAATATAACTTTCACAGAATTAAGAGAGGAATAAAAGTGAGACATGATAAACAATAACTAAAAATTAATAAAAAGTAAAAATAGCTCTTGCATTAATAAATTCTAAAAACAATCCAATTGTAACTCTGAATAAGGATTAAGGATATGGAAGAGTAAGGGACAAAGGAAACAAACTGAAATAAATGAAACTTCAACAGAGGTAGCAACTCTTCTCAATATCCCAATCAATAGCAAAAAGCAATAATGTTCTAAGAACTATGAATGTGAAGAAAACCTAGAGGAAGAAGTGGAAATCTCTCTCTAGATTCAAAACTAAACTAAAACTATGCAGAATGAGAATGTCCCTTGAGTCTCTGCTATTCTGTGGCTCTAGTCTATGTTTTTGGGCCAAAACTGGTCTAAAACTGGCCCGAAATCGCCCCCAGCAATTTCTGTGATTTTTGCAGGTCGCGCATGTCACGCGTGCGTGCCAGGTGCGCGCGCGCATCGATTGTGCTTTTTGCTTGTTGCGCATCCGCGCCAGGTGCGCATGCGCGTCGATGTGTGGATGCGCTGATGTGCGCGTGTGCGCTAGGTGCGCACCCACACCGCTCCTCGCTGGTCAGCTTTTTTATTTCCTTGCGTTCCTTCCATTTTTTCAAGCTTCCTTTCCATCCTCTAAGCCATTGCTGCCTTATAAAGCCTGAAAACACTTAACGCACAGATCACGGCATCGAATGGTATAAAGGGGGATTAAAAATATATAATTTAAATATCTAGGAAGCTAGTTTTCAACCATAGAATAAAATTGGGATGGAATTGTAAAATCATGCAAATCATATGAATAAGTGAGTAAAGAGTTGATAAAAACCACTCAAATTAGTACAAGATAAATCATAAAATAGTGGTTTATCAAATATCGTATCAAATGGTGCTTTTATTGAACAACGTCCTAGCGGTGATCACTGCTCTCCGCAGTGGTTCAAATTCAAGTCACATTCCTTGGCATGATGATCTCACAATGTTCAATGGTAAGAACAGATATCGGTGGATTCTTTGTTCTTGGAAGTTGTGGAATGCTACCAAAAAATCTTAAGCTCAACATTTTTAGGAGATCACTGAAAGACTGATTGGCCCCAATCTGACGTGGTTCTAGCTTTGGCGATGGTGCAATTCGATGGCAGATTGGATGACCTTCAAGGTAGCATTCCTACATCGTTACCAACCAGATTTCAGACAAGTATTACCAGAAATTGCTCAAAACAACATTTTAAATTGGAAAATTGATTTAGAAGAAGCACTATCAAAATTCAAATATCAACTACAACAACCGCAACACATCACAGGAGAAGAAGGAGAATCATTATTTTTTCAATTTGAATTTCACTCACAACAACAAAAAGAAGAATCAGTAAAACTTTCAAATCAATCACAATTTTAAAATTCAAATCCATTGTTAACAAAATCTACAAATCAAGTGGAATTTCAAATCTCAAATCTAGAAATTCAATTAAAATTTCATGATCCAGTATCATTAATCACAATTCAGGATATGACAATACAATCAATTTTACAAGTAGAAGATCTAGCAATTCCAAAGGCAAATGATTATAGTGTAGTTGTAAAATTTACGAACAAGAATAATACAGAAATCATAAACAAACTTGGTGGTAGCGATACAATGTATATTGAGGAGATCGACAGTGATTCGATTCGATAATGGCACACCCATGAGATTTGAGTATAGATTGCAATAAAGAAGGGGAGGAAAAACGACGGTTTCCACCGCCAAAGCCGCCTAAACCGTGGACGACCGCCATGGATGACGAAGAGAGGCAGAACGGCACAATTTCCATTGGTGCCGAGGGAGGCACCTCCATGATGTGGATGGACGAGTACGATTGAGATCTAAAGCGATTCAATAATGCCGACAAAGCTAGGAGCAATGTCGGAGTTGGTGTTGTAACACCCTACCACACAGAGCTTTACTGCTAGGACATAAATCAGAGATGGCGAGGTGCTACGACCTCTAAAAGAAAAAGATATATATATATATAGATATAGTTGAAAGAATTTATAACCAGGAGCGTTGAGGAAGAAGCTAAGCAAAAGCATAACAGAAAATCGTATCACACTCGTTTAAATAAATGTGAAAATGGATAAACAAGATCGATAAGAAGGCTAAAAACACACACACACACACACACACACACACACACACACACACACACACACACACACAAAAATATCAGAGTTCCAAAAGAGAAAAGTATCAAGCTCCATACTCAACCTACAAAGGTTAGGCTGTTAACCAAACAGTGTTCACCAAAATACAGAATATAAATCCTGTTTCTCCGAGTTAACCTCTACAAGGGACAAAATATAAATATACAAGGTGGAGAATCTATATACATATATACATATACATAATACAAAACACAAAGCCCAAAGTAGATCTTTGCTTTACCAGAGCCTCCAGTATGCTCAGCGAGGCGCCTCACGACCTACTTATGAAAATAACAGAATATGTATGGAATGAGAACCGGGGGTTTTCAGCATGGTAAAGGTGCCGACATAGTCAATATATAATGTCTCGGGAAAGCCAGAGGCATTTTCTAGAACTCCAACACTCAGATTAATCTTAAGATTTATTCTAAATCAATAATATAGGTAATCTAACTAAGGGATTCTGTAACACCCTACCATACATAGTCTTATGCTTAAGTCATAATTCAGAGATGGCAAGGTATTACGACCTCTAAAAATAAAATTTAGTACGTATAATAGTGTGAAGAATCGATTATAACTAGGAGCCTTTGAAGAAAAAGGGGTAAAACAAAATCGTAACTCGAAAGCGCAACACTCCGATCGAAAATGTAACGAATAAAAGAACAAGCTAAAGCGAGGTTATACATATACAAAGAAGTGTCAAAACAGGAATACCAAAACTCAAAATCCGGTTGCGAAGATAACCGGTCCGAGCATAGCAATATATACATGTAAATAAAATGAGAAACCCGAAAGAAAACCCAAAGGGACATACATACAGAAAACCTATTCTCCAAAATCTCCTCTAAGAGGAGTCATAACAGTTTGTATTATTTAATGGAGATAAGAGTATCTAAGCAAAATGTATAAACTAAAAATAGAGTCCCGAGAACCAAGAATCTTCACTGATCCAGAAGTCTCCAGCATGCTTCAGCTAGAAGCCTCACGTCTTGCATCTGAAAACCACAAAATCTGCATGAGTGAGAACCGGAGGTTCTCATATGGTAATAGTGCCCACATATCTAACATGTAATGTCCTGGGAAAGCCAAAGGCAATCATAGAACTTCCACCAGATAAATTCAAACCTTATAAACAGAGTAAACCATAAATGGCAACTGACTAAAGATTCTTCAGTCTATCTATTACTTCCCTTTCCAAATCCTTCAGACCTCCCAACCACCAGCAGGAGTATAATATGGCAAACACAGTTATGTCAAACAAGAGATATACAAATAGGAGACAGATAAGGCATTTAGACAATTAGCAAGTAATATGCAGTCAATTAGGCAATTCCAAACAATTCACATAGTATGCATATGATGAATGCCTGTCGCTAATGGCTGATGATATCATCTGTCGGTTATGTAGCCAACCCGAGAAGTCCTGGTAACTAACCATTGGACTGTCCTTTTTTCGTGCATCCCCAACTCGAGTTGTACTCAACATAATCATGATCATAATCATAATCCATATCCAACACCCTCACTAGTGTATATTCATGGGGGTGAGCTCATCCAGAACTTTCACAGTGTCCGGCCACACTTACGACATAGGGTCAGTAGAGTATTGATGAGCGGATAATTTGTATACTTTTTGGCATTGTTTTTAGTATGTTTTTGATATCTTTTAGTTAGATTTTAGTACATTTTTATTAGTTTTTATTTAAAATTCACTTTTCTGGACTTTACTATGAGTTTGTGTGTTTTTCTGTGATTTCAGGTATTTTCTGGCTGAAATTGAGGGACCTGAGCAAAAATCTGATTCAGAGACCAAAAAGGACTGCAGATGCTGTTGGATTCTGACCTCCCTGCACTCGAAGTGGATTTTCTGGAGCTACAGAAGCCCAATTGGCGCGCTCTCAACGGCGTTGGAAAGTAGACATCCAGGGCTTTCCAGCAATATATAATAGTCCATACTTTGTCCAAGATTTGATGGCCCAAACCCGCGAAGCAATCCGGCCTCAGGAATTCCAGCGTTAAACGCCGGAACTGGAATAAAAGTTGGAGTTAAACGCCCAAACTGGCATGAGAACTGGCGTTTAACTCCAGAAAAGGTCTCTACACGAATTTCCTTCATTGCTCAGCCCAAGCACACACCAAGTGGGCCCGGAAGTGGATTTTTATGTCTTTTACTCATCTATGTACTAGTTTTCTATAAGTAGGACCTTTTACTATTAGATGTGGACACAGACTTTGGTAGCTATCTTCACTTTTATGCTATCTTAGATCTTTGGGAGGCTGGCCATTCGGCCATGCCTGGACCTTATGCTTATGTATTTTCAACGGTGGAGTTTCTACACACCATAGATTAAGGG
Organism: Arachis stenosperma; assembly: GCF_014773155.1. NCBI lineage: Eukaryota > Viridiplantae > Streptophyta > Magnoliopsida > Fabales > Fabaceae > Arachis > Arachis stenosperma. The sequence continues at coordinate 77,241,555 of NC_080383.1, forward strand.
TGTGAAGCTCTGCTGTACCTCGAGTATTAATGCAATTACTATTGTTCTTCCATTCAATTCCGCTTGTTCTTTTACCAAGATATCACTTGTTCTTCAACATGATGATGGTGATGATTGACGCCCATCACCACTCTCACCTATGAACAAGGTGACTGACAACCATTCTTGTTCTACAAGCATTCGAGGCTTAGTGAATATCTCTTGGATTCTTCGGAGTCTTCGTGGTATAGGCAGGACCTGATGGCAGCATTCAAGAGAATCCGGAAGGTCTAACCTTGTCTGTGGTGTTCTGAGTAGGATTCAATGACTGAATGACTGTGACGTGCTTCAAACCCTGAGGGCGGGGGCGTTAGTGATAACGCAAAAGAATCACTGGATTCTATTCCGCGCCTGATTGAGAACCGACAGATGAATTCCGCTATGCCGTGACAGGACATATGCAATCGCTTTCACTGAGAGGATGGGAGGTAGCTGCTGACAACAGTGAGACCCTACACGAGCTTGCCATGGAAAGGAGTAAGAAGGATTGGATGAAGGCTGTAGGAAAGCAGAGAGACGGAAGGGAAGGCATCTTCATACGCTTGTCTGAAGCTCTTACACCAATGATATACATAAGTATCACTATCTTTATCTTTTATGTTATTTTCGTTCATCATCATCATATACATTTGAGTTTGCCTGACTAAGATTTACAAGATGACCATAGCTTGCTTCAATACTAACAATCTCCGTGGGATCGACCCTTACTCACGTAAGGTTTATTACTTGGACGACCCAGTGCACTTGCTGGTTAGTTGTGCGAAGTTGTGTAATGCCATGGTATTGAGCCACCAAGTTCTTGGAGCCATTACCGGGGATTATTTGAGTTGTGAAAAAGTATTGTTCACAACTTCGCGCATCAAGTTTTTGGCGCCGTTGCCGGGGATTGTTCAAGTTTTGAGCAAGCTTTGGTAACATCAGTGCCAAGATACGGCAACAACATCAAGTTTTTGGTGTTATTGCCCGGGATTGTTTAGGCTGGATAACTGACGGTTCATCTTGTTGCTTAGATTAGGTATTAATTTTTTTTCGAAATTCTTGAAGATGAATTCTAGAGTTTCATGATGATTTGTTGAAATCTGGCTGGCTGAGAAGCCATGTCTAATCTGATTGGACCGAGGTTTCAACTTATCACCACAAGAGCTTGTTGATTCTCATCAATTTTGCTCTTGGAGCAGTGATCTGCTAAGATTTGGCTGACCTTTGGTCATGTCTAGTGTTTTGGACCGAAGCTTTCTTTGAAAGCTTGGCTGGCTGTGAAGCCATGTCTAATTCCTGGACCGGAGTCTTAGACTAGCATTGCACTGATTCCTAGAATTCTCATTAAGAATTTTGATGTTTTCACTTAAATTTTCGAAAATCACAAAAAAAAAATTACAAACCATAAAAATCCAAAAATATTTCTTGTTTGAGTCTAGAGTCTCATCTTAAGTTTGGTGTCAAATGCATGTCTTTGTTATATTTTTCGAATCCATGCATATATTTGTGTTCTAATCTTTGAATTCTATTGACTTGAAGTATTTTTTTGTGTCTCATATGCATTCTCATATTGTTAGTGTCAGTAGTACACAAACTGCTAAGTTTGGTGTCTTGCATGCATTGTTATTTGATTCTTGTTGCATTTTGATTATTAAAAATCCAAAATATTTTTAATTTGTGTCTTTTCAAGTCAATGATACAAAGAATTGAAGATTTAGAACATACTGCAGAGGAATTATACAGAAAAAGCTGAGCATTCAAAAATGCCCAGTGAAGAAGGCAGACTGGCGTTTAAACGCCAGCCAGGGTACCTGGTTGGGCGTTTAACGCCCAAAGAGGTAGCATTTTGGGCGTTAAACGCCAGAATGTATACCATTCTGGGCGTTTAACGCCAGGATGGTGCTAGGGAGAAGATTTTGTTTTCAAATCAATTTTTTTTCAAGTTTTCAAATTTTCAAAATCAAATCTTTTTCAAATCAAATCTTTTCAATCAAATGTTTTCAAAATCAATTTCTTTCCTTTTTAAAAGATACTTACTAACAATTAATGATTTGATTGAACATCTCAAATTTGTTACCTTTTCTGTTGAGAAAGGTTTTTAATGTTTGAATCATATCTTTTCTTGTTAGGCAAGTCATCAATTTTTAAAATCATATCTTTTCAAATTGTTTTTAAAATCATATCTTTTCAAATAGTTTTCAAATCATATCTTCTCAATCACATTTTTTTTTTCATATCTTCTTAACCACATCTTTTTCAAAATAACTTTCAATCAAATCTTCTTAATTTCTAATTTCAAATTCTTTTTCAAAAATCACTTAATTTCTTTTCCACTTTATTTCGAAAATTAATTAATGTTTTTCAAAATAATTTCAAAATTTTTCACTTGATTTTCGAAAATAAACTTCCCTCCTTCCCACATCCTTCTATTTATGGAGTGCCACTCCTTCTCAATGCACAATTCGAACCTTATCTAACTAAAGTTCGAATTTATCTTCTCCTTCTTCTTTCTATTTCTCTTTTCCTCTGACACTTAAAGGAATCTCTATACTGTGACATAGAGGATTCCACATTTTCTTGTTCCCTTCTCTTTCATATGAGCAGGAGCAAGGACAAAGGCATTCTTGTTGAAGCTGATCCTGAACCTGAAAGGACTTTGAAGAGAAAGCTAAGAGAAGCCAAAGCACAACTCTCTTTAGAGGACCTGACCGAATTCTTCAAGGAAGAAAATATGGCAGCAGAAAACAACAACAATGCAAACAATGCAAGGAAGGTGCTGGGTGACTTTACTGCACCTACTCCTGATTTTTATGGGAGAAGCATCTCTATCCCTGCCATTGGAGCAAACAACTTTGAGCTTAAGCCTCAATTAGTTTCTCTAATGCAACAGAATTGCAAGTTCCATGGACTTCCAATGGAAGATCCTCATCAGTTTTTAGCTGAATTCTTGCAAATCTGTGACACAGTCAAGACTAATGGGGTTGACCCTGAAGTCTATAGACTGATGCTATTCCCTTTTGCTGTAAGAGACAGAGCTAGAATATGGTTGGACTCTCAACCTAAAGAAAGCCTGGACTCTTGGGAAAAGCTAGTCAATGCCTTCTTGGCAAAGTTCTTCCCACCTCAAAAATTGAGTCAGCTTAGAGTGGAAGTCCAAACCTTCAGACAGAAGGATGGAGAATCCCTCTATGAAGCTTGGGAAAGATACAAAAAGTTAATCAGAAAATGTCCCTCTGACATGCTTTCTGAATGGAGCATCATAGGTATTTTCTATGATGGTTTCTCTGAACTATCCAAGATGTCTTTGGATAGCTCTGCTGGAGGATCTCTTCATCTGAAGAAGACGCCTACTGAAGCCCAAGAACTGATTGAAATGGTTGCAAATAACCAATTCATGTACACTTCTGAAAGGAATCCTGTGAACAATGGGACTAGTCAGAAGAAAGGAGTTCTTGAGATTGACACTCTGAATGCCATATTGGCTCAGAATAAAATATTGACACAACAAGTCAATCTGATTTCTCAAAGTCTGTCTGGAATGCAAAATGCACCAAGCAGTACTAAGGAAGCTTCATCTGAGGAAGAAGCTTATGATCCTGAGAACCCTTCCATGGAAGAGGTGAATTACCTGGGAGAACCCTATGGTAACACCTATAATTCCTCATGGAGAAATCACCCAAATCTCTCATGGAAGAATCACGAGAGACCTCAACAAGGTTTCAATAACAATGGTGGAAGAAACAGGTTTAACAATGGCAAGCCTTTTCCATCATCTTCTCAGCAACAGACAGAGAGCTCTAAGCAGAATAATTCTGACTTAGCAACCATGGTCTCTGATCTGATCAAAACCACTCAAAGTTTCATGACTGAAACTAGATCTTCCATTAGGAATTTGGAAGGACAAGTGGGTCAGCTGAGCAAGAAAATTACTGAACTTCCTCCAAGCACTCTCCCAAGTAACACTGAAGAAAATCCAAAAGGAGAGTGCAAAGCCATAAACATGGCCGAATTCTGGGAGGAAGAAGAGGCAGTGAACGCCACTGAGGAAGGCCTCACTGGACGTCCACTGGCCTCTAATGAGTTCCCCAATGAGGAACCTTGGGAATCTGAGGCTCAGACTGAGACCATAGAGATTCCCTTGGACTTGCTACTGCCTTTCATGAGCTCTGATGAGTATTCTTCCTCTGAAGAGGATGAGTATGTCACTGAAGAGCAAGTTGCTAAATACCTTGGAGCAATCATGAAGCTAAATGACAAGTTATTTGGAAATGAGATTTGGGAAGATGAACCTCCCTTGCTCACCAAAGAACTGGATGACCTGTCTAGGCAGAAACTGCCTCAAAAGAGGCAGGATCCTGGGAAGTTTTCTATACCTTGTACCATAGGCACCATGACCTTCAAGAAGGCCTTGTGTGACTTAGGGTCAAGTGTAAACCTCATGCCCCTCTCTGTAATGGAGAAATTAGGGATCTTTGAGGTGCAAGCTGCAAAAATCTCACTAGAAATGGCAGACAACTCAAGAAAACAAGCCCATGGACTTGTAGAGGATGTTCTGGTTAAGGTTGAAAACCATTACATTCCTACTGATTTCATAGTCCTAGAGACTGGGAAGTGCATGGATGAATCCATCATCCTTGGCAGACCATTCCTAGCCACAGCAAAGGCTGTGATTGATGATGATAGAGGAGAGTTGATCATTCAAGTGAATGAAGAATCCATGGTGTTTAAGGCCCAAGGATATCCCTCTATCATCATGGAGAAGAAGCATGAAGAGCTTCTCTCAAAACAGAGCCAAGCAGAGCCCCCACAGTCAAACTCTAAGTTTGGTGTTGGGAGGCCACAACCAAAATCTAAGTTTGGTGTTGAAACCCCACATTCAAACTCTAAGTTTGGTGTTGGGAGGTTTCAACAAGGTTCTGAGTGTTTCTGAGGCTCCATGGGAGTCCTCTGTCAAGCTAATGACACTAAAGAAGCGCTTGTTGGGAGGCAACCCAATGTTTTATAGTTAATTATTTTCTTTTGTTATTTTATCTTTTATGTAGGTTGATGATCATAAGAAGTCACAAAAATAATGAAAAAAGCAAAAACAGAATGAAAAACAGGAAGAAAAACAGCACACCCTGGAGGAAGAAGCTGCTGGCGTTTAAACGCCAGTAAGCCTTGCTGTTGGGCGTTTAACGCCCAGTCTGGCACCCTTCTGGGCGTTTAACGCCAGAAAGGGGCACCAGACTGGCGTTAAACGCCAGTAAAGGGCAACAACCTGGCGTTAAACGCCAGGAATGGGCACCAGCCCGGCGTTTAACGCCAGAAATGGGTCAAAACATGGATTTTGATGCCATTTGGTGCAAGGATGACTTTTCCTTGACACTACAGGATCTGTGGACCCCACAGGACCCTACCATCACTCTCTCTCTTCTTCCCCCATTCACCAATCACCTCAATACCTCTTCCCCAAAAAAAACCCTTCACCTATCAAATCCCCTCTTTCTCTTCACCACTCACATCCATCCTTCATAAAACCCCACCAACCTCACCCTTCAAATTCAAACCACTTTCCCTCCCAAACCCACCCTCAAATGGCCGAACCCTCATCCCCCTCTTTCCTATATATACCCCTCTTTACCCCTTCATTTTCACACAACCTAAACACCATTTCTCCCCCTCCTTGACCGAATACACTACCATCTCCCTTCTTCCTCATTTCTTCTTCTTCTACTCTCTTCTTTCCTCTTTTGCTCGAGGACGAGCAAACATTTTAAGTTTGGTGTGGTAAAAGCGTTGCTTTTTCGTTTTTCCATAACCATTATGGCATCCAAGGCCGGAGAAACCTCTAAAAAGAGGAAAGGGAAGGCAAAATCTTCCACCTCCGAGTCATGGGAGATGGATAGATTCCTCTCAAGGGTGCATCAAGACCACTTCTATGAAGTTGTGGCCTTGAAGAAGGTGATCCCCGAGGTCCCCTTTTCACTCAAAAAGGGTGAATATCCGGAGATCCGCCATGAGATCCAAAGAAGAGGTTGGGAAGTTCTCACCAACCCCATTCAACAAGTTGGAATCTTGATGGTTCAAGAGTTCTATGCCAATGCATGGATCACAAAGAACCATGACCAAAGTGTGAACCCGAATCCAAAGAATTATCTTACTATGGTTTGGGGGAAATACTTGGATTTTAGTCCGGAGAGTGTGAGGGTGGCGTTCAACTTGCCTATGATGCAAGGAGATGAGCATCCTTTCACTAGAAGGGTCAACTTTGATCAAAGGTTGGACCAAGTCCTCACAGTCATATGTGAAGAGGGCGCACAATGGAAGCAAGATTCAAGAGGAAAGCCGGTCCAATTGAGAAGGCATGACCTCAAGCCCGTGGCTAGAGGATGGTTAGAGTTCATACAACGCTCAATCATTCCCACTAGCAACCGGTCCGAAGTTACCATAGACCGGGCCATCATGATCCATAGTATCATGATTGGAGAGGAAATAGAGGTTCATGAGGTTATAGCTCAAGAACTCTATAAAGTGGCAGACAAGACCTCCACTGTGGCAAGGTTAGCCTTTCCTCACCTCATTTGTCACCTCTGTTATTCAGTTGGAGTTGACATAGAGGGTGACATCTCCATTGATGAGGACAAGCCCATCACCAAGAAAGGATGGAGTATACAAGGGACCCTACTCATCATGAGATCCCTGAGATTCCTCAAGGAATGAGTTTTCCTCCACAAAACTATTGGGAGCAACTGAATACCTCCCTAGGAGAGTTGAGTTCCAACATGGGACAACTAAGGGTGGAGCACCAAGAACACTCCATCATCCTTCATGAGATTAGAGAAGATCAAAGAATCATGAGGGAGGAGCAACAAAGACAAGGAAGAGACATTGAGGAGCTCAAGCACTCCATAGGACCTTCAAAAGCAAGGAAGAGCCGCCATCACTAAGGTGGACCCATTCCTTGATTTCCTTGTTCTTTATTCCTTTGTTTTTCGAATTTTATGCTTTATGTTATCCATGTTTGTGTCTTATGATCATTAGTGTCTTAGTGTCTATGCCTTAAAGTTATGAATGTCCTATGAATCCATCACCTTTCTTGAATAAAAATGTGCTTAATTGAAAAAGGAAGAATTGCATGAATTTTGAATTTTATAATAGTTTAATTATTTTGATGTGGTGGCAATATTTTTGTTCTCTGAATGTATGTGTAAACAGTGCATATGTATCTTGAATTTGTGGTTCATGAATGTTGGCTCTTGAAAGAATGATGAAAAAGGAGGCATGTTACTGAGGATCTGAAAAATCAATAAAATGATTCTTGAAGCAAGAAAAAGCTATTCAAAAAAAAAAAAAAAAAAAAAAGGAGAAAAAAACCGAAAAAAAAAAAAATCGAAAAAAAGAAAGAAAAGAAAGAAAAAGAAAAGAAATAAAGTTGTGATCCAAGGCAAATAAGAGTGTGCTTAAGAACCCTGGACACCTCTAATTGGGGACTTTAGCAAAGCTGAGTCACAATCTGAAAAGGTTCACCCAATTATGTGTCTGTGGCATGTATGTATCCGGTGGTAATACTGGAAGACAGAGTGCTTTGGGCCACAGCCAAGACTCAATAAATAGCTATGTTCAAGAATCATCATACTTTACTAGGAGAATCATTAACACTATCTGGACTCTGAGTTCCTAAAGAAGCCAACCATTCTGAATTTCAAGGGATAGATTGAGATGCCAAAACTGTTCAGAGACAGAAGGTTAAAAGCCCCGCTCATCTAATTAATACTGATCTTCACAGATGTTTTTGGAATTCATTGCATATTCTCTTCTTTTGATCTTATTTGATTTTCAGTTGCTTGAGGACAAGCAACAATTTAAGTTTGGTGTTGTGATGAGCGGATAATTTGTATACTTTTTGGCATTGTTTTTAGTATGTTTTTGATATCTTTTAGTTAGATTTTAGTACATTTTTATTAGTTTTTATTTAAAATTCACTTTTCTGGACTTTACTATGAGTTTGTGTGTTTTTCTATGATTTCAGGTATTTTCTGGCTGAAATTGAGGGACCTGAGCAAAAATCTGATTCAGAGACCAAAAAGGACTGCAGATGCTGTTGGATTCTGACCTCCCTGCACTCGAAGTGGATTTTCTGGAGCTACAGAAGCCCAATTGGCGCGCTCTCAACGGCGTTGGAAAGTAGACATCCAGGGCTTTCCAGCAATATATAATAGTCCATACTTTGTCCAAGATTTGATGGCCCAAACCCGCGAAGCAATCCGGCCTCAGGAATTCCAGCGTTAAACGCCGGAACTGGAATAAAAGTTGGAGTTAAACGCCCAAACTGGCATGAGAACTGGCGTTTAACTCCAGAAAAGGTCTCTACACGAATTTCCTTCATTGCTCAGCCCAAGCACACACCAAGTGGGCCCGGAAGTGGATTTTTATGTCTTTTACTCATCTATGTACTAGTTTTCTATAAGTAGGACCTTTTACTATTAGATGTGGACACAGACTTTGGTAGCTATCTTCACTTTTATGCTATCTTAGATCTTTGGGAGGCTGGCCATTCGGCCATGCCTGGACCTTATGCTTATGTATTTTCAACGGTGGAGTTTCTACACACCATAGATTAAGGGTGTGAAGCTCTGCTGTACCTCGAGTATTAATGCAATTACTATTGTTCTTCCATTCAATTCCGCTTGTTCTTTTACCAAGATATCACTTGTTCTTCAACATGATGATGGTGATGATTGACGCCCATCACCACTCTCACCTATGAACAAGGTGACTGACAACCATTCTTGTTCTACAAGCATTCGAGGCTTAGTGAATATCTCTTGGATTCTTCGGAGTCTTCGTGGTATAGGCAGGACCTGATGGCAGCATTCAAGAGAATCCGGAAGGTCTAACCTTGTCTGTGGTGTTCTGAGTAGGATTCAATGACTGAATGACTGTGACGTGCTTCAAACCCTGAGGGCGGGGGCGTTAGTGATAACGCAAAAGAATCACTGGATTCTATTCCGCGCCTGATTGAGAACCGACAGATGAATTCCGCTATGCCGTGACAGGACATATGCAATCGCTTTCACTGAGAGGATGGGAGGTAGCTGCTGACAACAGTGAGACCCTACACGAGCTTGCCATGGAAAGGAGTAAGAAGGATTGGATGAAGGCTGTAGGAAAGCAGAGAGACGGAAGGGAAGGCATCTTCATACGCTTGTCTGAAGCTCTTACACCAATGATATACATAAGTATCACTATCTTTATCTTTTATGTTATTTTCGTTCATCATCATCATATACATTTGAGTTTGCCTGACTAAGATTTACAAGATGACCATAGCTTGCTTCAATACTAACAATCTCCGTGGGATCGACCCTTACTCACGTAAGGTTTATTACTTGGACGACCCAGTGCACTTGCTGGTTAGTTGTGCGAAGTTGTGTAATGCCATGGTATTGAGCCACCAAGTTCTTGGAGCCATTACCGGGGATTATTTGAGTTGTGAAAAAGTATTGTTCACAACTTCGCGCATCAAGTATCGAGTCTCCACCTGGAGTACGTGGTGGCTAGCCACTGCTTTCATCCAGGGAAACTCGTGTCTCAGATAGTAGAAGTGCAACATTCACATTTTATTCAATAGCATATATGCATTTATACTCGGCCATAAACAATAATGGCTCTGCCATAACTCGGTAGTAACTCAGCCATCTGGCTCATAGTTTAATCCAGAACCAGCCAATTCATCAACATATACAGCACTTCGGCTCATGGTACATAACGCACTTCCACCGCCATCCTCCGCATCTCATATAATCATCTTTGATCTTCATTGATCATAATTTTTCCCTTGCTTCATTCACAATTTATCACATTCCCTAGCTCCTTTCTCATTGCTAGTCACATCATAATAATTTAAGACATAAGGGGTGAAATCGGAGGCTTAGAAGTATGAAATTTGGCTTTTAAAACTCAAAATCAACTTTGGGATGAAAACAGGACCATGCGTACGCATCCTCCACGCCCACGCGTGGATGGAAAATAGCCTAATGACGCGTACGCGTCAGCCACGCATACGCGTGGTTGCATTTGTGCCCCACGCACAAAACTGACACAATTCTGGCACAACTCTCGGGAAAAAGGCTGAGCATTTGGTGCAGCGCATCAACGCGCACGCATGGATGGTGCGTTTCTGAAAAACAACGCGTACGCATCAGGCACGCCTACGCGTGGGGGGTATTCTGCTAAAAATTTTTCTAAGTTAAGCTGCAGATTTCACAGATTTAACCCCTAATCTTTCGACGAACATAACTCCTTTATTTCAAATCATTTTTCCCCCGTTCTTTGAACGGCATGAACATCCCAGATCCAATTTCATTTCTAAACAAGTTTGACACAAAATAGGGATCCAGAGCCCAAGTTATGCTCCGTCAAAGTATGCCCAAAAACCATATTTTCATACAAAACCACAAAGTACCATTTTTAAAACAAACCAATTTCAACCCTTTTCAAAATCAAACAAAACATACCAATTTCAATCCCTTTTTGAAATAAACTCAAAACATACCAAAAATTAACCTCAAGCCTCCTCAACTCATACATTGATATTTTCATCAAATTCACAACTACCATCCCACCATTTTAACTCATCTCAATCAAATGGCTAATTTACAAACACATTAACATGTCATACATCCTTCCTCATCCCAATTTCCAAAAACACCATTTCCAATCAACCATCATTATACATAATCAACATTATACTCACCATCAACATGGTTTCACCCACAAATCAACCTCAATCATTCATCAAGCATATATCACAACATACATTTTTCTCATACATCACACCATCAGGGCATCAATATTCATAATTACATATATGACCACATCATATATCTCAATCATTCAACAACATCAACAATTCAATGCCTATCTTAGGACCTCTAGCTTAAGTTTTCATACCACATTACATTTTAGATACAGGAAACGGAGACCATACCTTAGCCGATTTCCCACGATCAATCGGAGCACTTCCAAACCACTCTTCCACGAGCTCTCAAGGTTTCAACACCTCCAAGAACAGATTTTTGCACACTAAAGCCCTCTTCCAAGCTTTCCAAAATCTCAATCAAGCTTCAATATTCACATACACACTACATAAGCCACAATTATCATACCCAAACACCACAACTCAATACCCAAGCATCATAAAACAATAAATTATACTAGGGTTGAGAATCTTACTACACCCAAAGTTTAAAGAGACAAGATTAATCTTCTCCTTCAAGAGAGTTGGGTTCTATAACATCAAAGAGCCCAAAATCTCAACACATTCTCCATGAAATTCGAAATTTAGGGATGAAAAACTGAAATGATTTCGTGGCTTACCTCAAGAATAAAGTAGTGGATTTTGTAGAGCTTTTCACGGTAAACGCGTGGCTGCAAATGGTGCGGCAATCGGAGCTCTATTTCAAAAGTTATGGTGGTTTGAAGATCAAATGAGAGAAAGAACTTGAGATAGTGTTCTTCCCCTACTCCTACTCTATTTTAGCGTGAATTAGTGTGTTGTGATGAGAGAGAGTGCTGAAAATTAGGGTTTTGGTTTAGCTAGGTTAGGCCAAGGGGCCACTATGGGTCCGGTTGGCCTAGTTTGGCCCGTTCGATCCAATCTTGGTCCGATTTCTACAAAATTGGTATCGAAATTCTCGTCTCACTCTCCTCTATCATATTAAGCCATAAAAATCATATTTTTTTCTTTCTAGAATAAATTCTCATTTATGGGTTAATAGTCATTAATTAACTGGGTTTTACAGATTCTAACCCTAGTCTAACTCTGCACCTTCTGTCTCCTCCAAACCATCGAATCACTGGTGGAACAACTCTCATCATGTCTCCACCATATGAGGGGTCTCTCAGATACAAGTACAAACAAAATAGACAAGGAAAACACAGATATAGATAGTAGTTACAATAGATAGAACAAGTAGCAGTTAATTACAAATAAGCAATTAGGCAAACTAAGACAAATGCATACCCAAACAAATCATACAAATGCATATGATGTATGCCTGTCTTATGGCTGATGATATCATTTATCGGTTATATAGTCAAACCCAACATGTCCTGGTAGTTAACCTTGGACAGAAACACCCCATCGCGGAGCAAGTGAGTCTGAGCCACAACCTTGCTACTACTCGCTTAACCCAGAGCAAGTAGAATGAACTACTACTGCTATTACTACCTAGGCAGGTGTTTAAGAACTCAACTCAGAGTAAGTAGAATAAACCACTATTGCTGCTACTACCCAGGAGTCTCAATCACTGACCCAGAGTAAGTGAAATGAACTACAACCCTTGCTACTGCCCAGGTATCATTTCAAAATTCATTCTCAATATCATTTCAATTCATTCAAAAATCATAATTAAAATTGATCCTCATCATCATCATCAATCAAACTCATTTATCATCATCTCATAATATCATTCTCATCATGTCTCATTCATCACTTTCAATACCTCATCAAGTCCATTATACACTTCTCAAGTCTCCTTCGATACCAAAACTAGCTCCCTGAACACACTTACTCATATTTCGTAGCCTAAAACCTAGATATTAGATCTTAAACAGAGTTTTTAGAGTTTTGGAAAAACTGGAGTAGTGGTTGATAGTTCAAAAATTGTGAATTCTCAATAAAATGGTGGTTTCGGAGGGTTACAAGTTTGCCAGGAAGGTCAAACAGTTAAAACAGAGTTTTAGTGCATAACAGGGCATCGTGCATACGCATGGTACTGTGCGTATGCATGTACCAAACAAGCTTCCCTTTGTGTGCGTACATACAACTGGCAATTTCCCCAGAGTGTGCATACACACGCCTCCCTAATGCGTATGCACGAGTCTCACCAACACTTTGGTCTGCGCATGTGCACGATAGTGTGCGTACGCACGCACACCAGAAATTCTAGTTTACATGACTTGCTGTAGAATTCAGTTTTACAACCTAAACTTCAAATGTGCATAACTTTTATTTTGTTAAAAATCATTTTTTCATCCGTTCTTCGAATGTCATAAACTACTCGAACCCAAATTTTATTTAAGATAAGTTTCACCAAATTTGAGGATTCGAGGGGCAAGTTACAGCACATCAAAGTTGGTTAAAATTGTGTTTTTACTAAAACTCAAAACCTCAAGTTTTCCAAATGAAAACCAACCAAATCCTAATCAAATCAATTTCAAGCTACATCATAACTCACCAAGCACCAACCTATTACTTATCAATCATTTAGTTACCAAAAATACTAATCTTTCATTGTCAACTCAATATCATATTCATCATATTCATACATATACAAACCTCATCAATTTGCCTTTTACCATTGAAACTCAGACAGACTAAATTGAGAAAAATTACTCAATGAAAATCATGAAGGAGAAGAATAAAATAGCTCAGTGAGCTATAAGGACCCAAACTATGTGCTTTTCACTCCTTGCCCCAATCCTTGGCTGTTTCCCCCTATTATAGAGGAGTGAAGCTTCCAAGGCTTAAAACCTTGCTTCATTACATGTTTGTTTTTCTTCTTCCAAGATCAGAATATAGCAACGGTGATGTAGGAATTATCATCGGTTAGAATTTTTACAAAATAATTATGTTACAAGTATAGTTCTAAACCGAACAAACAACCCTCAATCAAAGTTTAATTTTGTTTGTCACAAGTGCAAACCCAATAAAAACTGAGAGTATTTAAACCTCGGGTCGTCTCTCAAGGAATTGCAGGGAAGTGTGCATCTTATTGGTTATGGGTGTATATTTTTGGGGTTTTGGGTTTGATAGACAAGAAAATAAAACCAACAACTAAGGAATGTGAATGCTAAAAGCTACTCAAGGCAAGGATTAAGAATCAAGGTATCCTATCTTGGATCATTGACCACAACATCGTCACAAAGAGTTAATTCCACTTTGTTGCCCTCTAACATCGGAGGGTTAAGTCAAGTGGACATAATTGGTCTTAGAACCAATTAACAACCCTAAATCACCAATGAAACTGGACATCAACGATCTCAAGGGACTTAAGTCCTCACTCACAAGCTAAGAGTACCAAAATCTACTATAAAATCCAACCATGCATTTTATCAAACACTTGGAAGGTATAAAGGAAAAGCATAGTAAATTGGCAAGAAATATAAATTCTACAACTATCCAAAGCAAGAAAATGACAATAACAACTCAATTAAACAATAAGAGACATGAAAACATAAATTAGATTAATGAAAATAAAAATTAACAAGAGTTCATAAACATGAAAATAACAAAGTAAAGGAAATAACAAATAAAACTAAGAGAACAAAGATGTAAGAATAAGAAATAGTAAAGAAAACTAAATCAAAACAATAATTGAAACCTAAATCTATGAAAAGAAGTAATATAAAACCCTAATTTCTAGAGAGAAGAGAGTGCTTCTCTCTCTAGAATTCTAACCTAAAACATGATAAAAACTTAAACTATGACTACTTGGTTCATTCCCCTTCCATCCTTGGATTCAATAGCATTAGAAATGAGTTGGATTGGGCTTGGATGGGCTCAGAAATCGCCCCCAGCATATTGCCTTTAATGAGGTCACGTGCTGCTTGTCACGTGTACGCATGGGTCATGTGTACACCTCACATGGCGGATTTCCAAAACTTCATTTCTACATGAATTCTCCATTTTTACATGCTTTTTTCTTCACTCCTTCAATCCAATCTTTGCTTTCTAAGCCTGAAATCACTAAACAAACACATAAAGGCATCGAATGGAATTAAAGAGAATTAAATTTAGCAAATTAAGAGCTAAAAAGCATGTTTTCACTCTTAAGCACAATTTAGGAGAAATTCACAAAACCATGATATTTCATTGAATAAATGTAGGAAAAGTTGATAAAATTCACCGAATTCAATACAAGATAAACCACAAAATTGTGGTTTATCAAGTGGTGTTCACAGAGGAGAGAGAGAGAGGGGGCAGAAAGTAGTGACATGCAATCATACCTTCAATATTCTCTTTCAATCTTTTTTCATCTTGCTTCTTGAATATGAGCCGTGCATCCTTGCTTTGGCCATAAGTATGATTTTTTATCGTTGATAAGCAGCAGAGCACCATTGACTTCACTTTTTTCATTTTCCAATTCCGTGCTTGTTCAGAGTTGATTTCTTTATTGTTCTTTGATGAAGCACAAATGGGAAAATAACCTTTTTTTGTGATTTTCTTTTCGGATTAGATCTTTCATTTTTTCTATAGCCCCTTTACTTTCTCTTCTTTGTTTGAAAATGGAAATTAGCTTTTTGATCTTCTCTTTGCCCTAGCTTCAAAACTTTTCCATTCTGTCTTTTTGTTTCAGAGTGATGTAATGTAAGAGAGAGAGAGAGAGAGAGAGAGAGAGGGAGAGGGAGATTTTTTGTTTTAGTGGTATGGAGTGTTTGAATGAAATGAATTCAAATGAAATAAAATTCAAGTTCAGGAGAGTGAGTTTTGGTTATGGACCACCATATGGGCTTAGGTTTGATTATGGGCTAATTTATTTTCTTTCTTTATTGGGCTTGACATTTGCTTTTGTTTATGATGAGTGATATAGTGAGTATAGCAAATATTTTCTTGGGTTATATTGTGTATGTATGTAGGCCTGACTTAGTTTGGGCTCATTTTTATGCTTCTTGGACTAGTGTGATTAATTCAAATTCTGCACACTAAACAAAATACACTACACAAACAATTTGATATTAATCAAATAAGTTTTAGTCATCATGTTAATCATAGTTTAGTTCTCTAAACTCAACAATCTCCCCATTGATAATAAACATTATTAAATGAATTACAATAAAATAAAAGGAGTTTTTAGAAACTTTTCTTTGATGCTTCCTTTGTCATGAAGCTCCTCTTGAATGTTTGCTTTTCATAACTTGATACCAACAAACTTTTCACAGAAAATTGCCAAACATCCAATAATTTTCAAATAGTTTTATCTTAGGCTTTCAATACCCAGCCTTTGAATCAAGAAATTAGATATCAATTTAGAACAAGATCAAAATAGTGATTAACGCCATTCATTCAAAGTCTACCACAACCAAATTATAGACAACAGCTTCAGACATCATTATCATAGATCAAAACAGAGACCAAACTTTAAACATCTGTATCCTAAATTTTCACAAGTTCAAAAACAGAGCAGTTTCCAATTTTCAATTCATTTTATCTTTATCTCCCTTTTGTCATTAAGGAGGGAAATTTGCAGAAAGTTAGTTCATCATGCATACCAAAAGGGTAAAACCAAGCAAACTTGATAATAACAGAATTAAATATCTAAGTTTATTATAGTCATCTTAAAAAAAATAGTATTCAAAATAGTATCCAAAGAGCTAGAATTCAACAAGTAGTGTTTGAACATGATAAAAATCCAGAAATAAGAATTTATAAAAACCAAGCACTAAACTTAAGCAGCAGCATCATGAAATATAGGCTAGGCATCAGATCTCTCTTCCTCGGTTCCAGCCAGATTCTCATCTTCATCGGTCATTTCTTGGTCATCATCCAAAGAGTCTATATATTTAAGCAACACTTCAACACGACTTTGATATTTTTGAAAGAAATTCTCATTTTGAAGAGCCAATTGTCTGGCTTGTTTGCTAGAGTTAATCATCTATTTGGTGAGGTTGACAAATTCTTGTAAAACATCTTTGACAATACCATTCACAATGTACTTATGGGATGAGAATATCTCGGCAGTGGATGGAGGAGGAAGATTTTCTTCCTCATCTTCCTCAAGAACCGGTTCCTTGCCAGCCTTTATGGATTTTTTCTTTGTCTATTTTACTACACCACCGCCCTTGAGATATGAAAATTTTTTGTCCATGGTATCATTGTCCAGATCAACACCAAAGTACTCAAAGATGCAAGTTAAAAATATTCCATATAGAAGAGAACCATTCTTATCACTTTTAATGCAGTCAAACATATGGCACATCATTAAGTAAGTAAAAAAAATCTCTATATTGTTGAGTATAGCATATAGGACCAAGGTATCACAGAGGGTGACCCTTTGGTAAGATCCACTTTGGGGCAGCAAAATGTGTATGATGATACGGTGAAGCTGTGCACGAAAAGGACATAGGGCTCTATGAATGGGAGTGACACCATCCATAAAAAAATATTTTCACAAATATTCGCCAAAACATCTTGGTGAAAAACTCCAAGATGAGTGTCCTTTTCACTAGGGATGTAGGAATTCACTCCTACATCAGTGTAAGCAAAGGATTCATTGATATTTTTATGGTTTAAAAATATTGATAACCTTTAACATAAGAGTGAATACAACTCTCACTTTTGTGCATGTTTGCATAAAATTCTCAGAGCAAGTCAGGATAAATAGGTTTTTGGATTTCAAACAGCCTTTCCCAATCTAAAGCTCAAAAATTTTTGGCAAAGTCAATCCCCTTTTCAGCCAAAGATTTTAAATCAACAACATAAGAGGAACATAGGGGTCTTTTTGAGACAATGTCTCTATGAAATTCAAAGTTCAAGCAAGAAGTAAATTGTTGAGGATCAAATTGAGAGTGATATCTTTTACCAAAAAAGGATCTGAAAGTAACAGGATCTAGGTAAATGGATTCTTTGACAGAGTGAAGAAAATGTCTTTTGTTACCTTTAAATGGACAAGAAGAGGGGGCAAAGCATCCTTGAGGATAAGACGTTGATCGAAGAGGAGGAGAAGATGGAGGTTCCTCATCTGTCATAGGTCGTTTGCCCTTCACTACTTTAGCCTTGGAGGAGCCAGCCTCTTGAGGAGCCGAAAAAGTCCTTGGGTTTGTGGTTTTGGTTTTTGCCATTGACTCGAGAGGTTGAGAGGAGTGAAAAGAGGAGAAGTGTGAATGGATGTGAATGTGTGTATGGGCTTATGGTCTGGAGGGTGGAATCCGTTGAGGTCTGATGGTTCCAGTTCCTTTTTGAGTGGCAACCTTTTTTCTCATGATTAAAGTAAAGGTAGTGCAGTAATGGAAGGTGAGAGGTTAACAATCAATAACTGCCTTAAAGGCTTCAAGAATCCTTTGAAAACATAAACTGAATTAGTAGACTGAGATTCAAGGTATTATAAATCTTAAAACAAAGTTGACAGTTTTGAAATGACAAGTCTGATGGGGATTTTAGAAAAAGTTAAAATTGATGTTTGTGATCAAAACAAACAATGAAACCCACTTCATATAACAAAATATATTTCTCTTGGACCTAGTGGTAGTTTTAAGGAAACACAAGAGATCACCATGAATTTGGTTCAATTCTAGATTAATTAAAATCATCAAAGAACTTTCAGATTTTCAAGGAATCTATAAGGAATCATCATTTGCCCAATTTTGTCTTCCTGCGACCTGAGAGACAAAAAAAACAGAAAGTTTTTTAAGCACATTTAATTCAAAAACTCAGCATCAACAATCCCTAGAGCAGTTCTCAATTTACAAAATCTATCTTCATATAAAGCTTTTATAAAAATATCAGCTAATTGATCCTTAGATTTCACAAATTGAATGTCAGTTTTATCCTTTTGTACATATTCTCTTATTGAATGAAATCTTACTTCAATGTTCTTAGTACCTTCTTAGGTTACAGGCGTGCCATGACCTCGGGAGCTCCCGCCCTTGTAGGTCGGTCACCCTATAGTGTCCTTTTCCTAGTACTTCTGTGACTCGGTATGGTTCTTTCCAGTTGGTTGCTAGCTTCCCTTCTCCTGACCGACCTTCTCCGATATCATTTCGGATCAGGATGAGGTCGTTGGTAGCAAAGCTTCGTTGGACTACCTTCAGGTTGTATCTTGAGGCCATTCGACGCTTTAGGGCTTCCTCCCTAATTCGAGCTCTTTCTCAAACCTTTGGAAGCAAGTCGAGTTCTTCCCTTTGTGCTCGGGGGTTGGTATCCTCATTGTAGAAGATCATCCTAGGGGATCTTTCTTCTATTTCTACGGGGATCATTGCCTCCATTTCGTAAGCAAGTCGGAAGGGTGACTCCCCGGTAGTGGAGTGTGGCGTTGTCTGGTACGCCCATAGGACTTGCGGGAGCTCTTCGGCTCAGGCTCCTTTTGCATCCCACAATCGACATTTTAACCCGGCCAATATGACTTTGTTGGCAGCTTTTGCCTGTCCATTAGCCTGTGGCTGTTCCACTGAGGTGAACTGTACTGGTGCTTAATTTTTAGATTAGCTACCAGATTCCTGAAGCCTGTGTTAGTGAACTGAGTACCATTGTCCGTGGTGATGGAGTAGGAAACCCTGAAACTTATGGCAATGTTTTTATATAGAAACTTCTGACTTCTTTGGCCAGTGGCGGTGGCCAATGGCTCTGCTTTAATCCACTTTGTAAAGTAGTCTATTCCTACAAGAAGGAATTTCACTTCCCCTGATCCCTGAGGGGAATGGTTCGAGGAGGTCGAGCCCCCACTTTACGAATGACCAGGGTGAAATGACGCAGATGAGCTCTTCGGGTGGGGCGATATGGAAGTTGGTGTGCTTCTGGTATGGGGGCACGTTTTGACAAATTCTGTTGCTTCCTTCTGTAAGGTCGGCCACTAGAAGTCGGCTCGGAGGACCTTTTTAGATAGGGCCTGTGCCCTGAGGTGGTTGCCGCACATGCCACTGTGAACTTCCTCTAGGACCTCCTTTGTGGAAGAGGTCAGGAAGCACTTGAGGAGGGGTGTTGAAATCCCTCTTCTTTATAGGATGTCATCTACCAGGGTGTAATATTGTGCTTCCTTCATGTGCCTTTTTGCTTCACTTTTTTCTGTGGGGAGCGTTTCAGATTTGAGGTAGTTGATTATGGGGGTCATCCACCCTTGGTCCTGGTCGGATATGCTCAGGACCTTCTCTTCCTCCAAAGTTGATGGGTTTTGTAGGGTTTCTTGGATGAGACTTCTATTATTGCCCTTTGGTTTGGTGTTGGCTAGTTTTGAAAGTTCGTCGGCTCGGACATTTTGTTCCCAAGGTATATGTCGGATCTCATATCCTATGAATTTCCCGAGCTTTTCGTTGGTTTTGTCTAGGTATTTTTTCATGGTGGGATCCTTTTCCTGGTAGCTACCTTCTATTTGCGAGGTGACTACTTGTGAATTACTGAAGATGGTAAACTTTTGGGTTCCGACTTCCCTAGCCAGCTTCAGACCAACCAGCAGGGCTTCATACGCGGCTTGATTATTTGAGGCGGGGAATTCGAACCTTAAGGAAAGTTCAAGTTGGGTCCCTTGGTCACTTTCCAGGATAACGCCGGCCCCGCTTCCATCTTTGTTTGATGATCCATCAACGTAGACGTTCCAATCAATGGGGGTTCCTGGGGTGTCGGTGTATTCTGCGACGAAGTCAGCCAGGTACTGGGAATTAATGGCCATCCGAGCTTCGTACTTGAGGTCAAATTTGGACAGCTCAACTGCCCACTATAGGATTCTTCCAGCCAAGTCGGTTTTCTGTAGGATACCTTTCATGGGTTGGTTGGTCCGCATTCTGATGGTGTGGACTTGAAAGTATGGTCGAAGCTGTCGGGAAGTAACTATGAAGGCGTAGGCAAACTTTTCTATCTTTTAGTAGTTTAGTTCAACCCCTTGTAAAGCCTTGCTGATAAAGTAGATGGGCTGTTGTCCATTGTCGTCTTCTTTGACTAGCGCTGATGCTATCCCCCGACTTCCAATGACGAGGTATAGTATTAGTTCTTCTCCTTGTTGAGGTCGGGTCAGGATAGGTGGTTGCCCCAGGAATGTTTTAAAGTCTTGGAAGGCTTGTTCACATTCTTGGATCCATTTGAATCTCTTTTCTTTCCTTAGGGTTGCATAGAAAGGTAGAGATCTTAGGGCCGATCCAGCTAGGAACCTAGATAGGGCGGTGGTGCGCGAAATTGTGAACAATACTTTTTCACAACTCAAATAATCCCCGGTAATGGCTCCAAGAACTTGGTGGCTCAATACCATGGCATTACACAACTTCGCACAACTAACCAGCAAGTGCACTGGGTCGTCCAAGTAATAAAACCTTACGTGAGTAAGGGTCGATCCCACGGAGATTGTTAGTATTGAAGCAAGCTATGGTCATCTTGTAAATCTTAGTCAGGCAAACTCAGATGTATATGGTGATGAACGAAAATAACATAAAAGATAAAGATAGTGATACTTATGTAATTCATTGGTGTAAGAGCTTCAGACAAGTGTATGAAGATGCCTTCCCTTCCGTCTCTCTGCTTTCCTACAGCCTTCATCCAATCCTTCTTACTCCTTTCCATGGCAAGCTCGTGTAGGGTCTCACTGTTGTCAGCAGCTACCTCCCATCCTCGCAGTGAAAGCTAATGCACACACTCTGTCACAGTGCTGCCAATCACCGGTGTGGTTCCCTCCCCTACTGGAATAGAATCCAGTGATTCTTTTGCGTCTGTCACTAACGCCCAGCAAGTTACAGGTTTGAAGCACGTCACAGTCATTCAATCATTGAATCCTACTCAGAACACCACAGACAAGGTTAGACCTTCCGGATTCTCTTGAATGCTGCCATCAGTTCTTGCCTATACCACGAAGACTCTGATCTCACGGAATGGCTGGCTCGTTTGTCAGGCGAGCACTCGGTTGTCAGGCGATCAACCATGCATCGTGCAATCAGGAATCCAAGAGATATTCACTAAAGCCTCGAATGCTTGTAGAACAAGAATGGTTGTCAGTCACCTTGTTCATAGGTTGAAGAACGAGTGATATCTTAGATAAAGAACAAGCGGAGTTGAATAGAAGAACAATAGTAATTGCATTAATACTCGAGGTACAGCAGAGCTTCACACCCTTAATCTATGGTGTGTAGAAACTCCACCGTTGAAAATACATAAGCATAAGGTCCAGGCATGGCCGAATGGCCAGCCTCCCAAAGATCTAAGATAGCATAAAAGTGAAGATAGCTACCAAAGTCTACTAATACAATAGTAAAAGGTCCTATTAATAGTAAACTAGTAACCTAAGGTGTACAGAAATGAGTAAATGACATAAAAATCCACTTCCGGGCCCACTTGGTGTGTGCTTGGGCTGAGCAATCAAGGAAATTCGTGTAGAGACCTTTTCTGGAGTTAAACGCCAGCTCCCATGCCAGTTTGGGCGTTTAACTCCAACTTTTATTCCTGTTCCGGCGTTTAACGCTGGAATTCCTGAGGCCGGATTGCTTCGCGGGTTTGGGCCATCAAATCTTGGACAAAGTATGGACTATTATATATTGCTGGAAAGCCCTGGATGTCTACTTTCCAACGCCGTTGAGAGCGCGCCAATTGGGCTTCTGTAGCTCCAGAAAATCCACTTCGAGTGCAGGGAGGTCAGAATCCAACAGCATCTGCAGTCCTTTTTGGTCTCTGAATCAGATTTTTGCTCAGGTCCCTCAATTTCAGCCAGAAAATACCTGAAATCACAGAAAAACACACAAACTCATAGTAAAGTCCAGAAAAGTGAATTTTAAATAAAAACTAATAAAAATGTACTAAAATCTAACTAAAAGATATCAAAAACATACTAAAAACAATGCCAAAAAGTATACAAATTATCCGCTCATCACAACACCAAACTTAAATTGTTGCTTGTCCTCAAGCAACTGAAAATCAAATAAGATCAAAAGAAGAGAATATGCAATGAATTCCAAAAACATCTGTGAAGATCAGTATTAATTAGATGAGCGGGGCTTTTAACCTTCTGTCTCTGAACAGTTTTGGCATCTCAATCTATCCCTTGAAATTCAGAATGGTTGGCTTCTTTAGGAACTCAGAGTCCAGATAGTGTTAATGATTCTCCTAGTAAAGTATGATGACTCTTGAACATAGCTATTTATTGAGTCTTGGCTGTGGCCCAAAGCACTCTGTCTTCCAGTATTACCACCGGATACATACATGCCACAGACACATAATTGGGTGAACCTTTTCAGATTGTGACTCAGCTTTGCTAAAGTCCCCAATTAGAGGTGTCCAGGGTTCTTAAGCACACTCTTATTTGCCTTGGATCACAACTTTATTTCTTTTCTTTTTCTTTCTTTTCTTTCTTTTTTTTCGATTTTTTTTTTTCGGTTTTTTTCTCTTTTTTTTTTTTTTTTTTTGAATAGCTTTTTCTTGCTTCAAGAATCATTTTATTGATTTTTCAGATCCTCAGTAACATGTCTCCTTTTTCATCATTCTTTCAAGAGCCAACATTCATGAACCACAAATTCAAGATACATATGCACTGTTTACACATACATTCAGAGAACAAAAATATTGCCACCACATCAAAATAATTAAACTATTATAAAATTCAAAATTCATGCAATTCTTCCTTTTTCAATTAAGCACATTTTTATTCAAGAAAGGTGATGGATTCATAGGACATTCATAACTTTAAGGCATAGACACTAAGACACTAATGATCATAAGACACAAACATGGATATGGATAACATAAAGCATAAAATTCGAAAAACAGAAGAATAAATAACAAGGAAATCAAGGAATGGGTCCACCTCAGTGATGGCGGCTCTTCCTTGCTTTTGAAGGTCCTATGGAGTGCTTGAGCTCCTCAATGTCTCTTCCTTGCCTTTGTTGCTCCTCCCTCATGATTCTTTGATCTTCTCTAATCTCATGAAGGATGATGGAGTGTTCTTGGTGCTCCACCCTTAGTTGTCCCATGTTGGAACTCAACTCTCCTAGGGAGGTATTCAGTTGCTCCCAATAGTTTTGTGGAGGAAAACTCATTCCTTGAGGAATCTCAGGGATCTCATGATGAGTAGGGTCCCTTGTATACTCCATCCTTTTCTTGGTGATGGGCTTGTCCTCATCAATGGAGATGTCACCCTCTATGTCAACTCCAACTGAATAACAGAGGTGACAAATGAGGTGAGGAAAGGCTAACCTTGCCACAGTGGAGGTCTTGTCTGCCACTTTATAGAGTTCTTGAGCTATAACCTCATGAACCTCTATTTCCTCTCCAATCATGATACTATGGATCATGATGGCCCGGTCTATGGTAACTTCGGACCGGTTGCTAGTGGGAATGATTGAGCGTTGTATGAACTCTAACCATCCTCTAGCCACGGGCTTGAGGTCATGCCTTCTCAATTGGACCGGCTTTCCTCTTGAATCTTGCTTCCATTGTGCGCCCTCTTCACATATGACTGTGAGGACTTGGTCCAACCTTTGATCAAAGTTGACCCTTCTAGTGAAAGGATGCTCATCTCCTTGCATCATAGGCAAGTTGAACGCCACCCTCACACTCTCCGGACTAAAATCCAAGTATTTCCCCCGAACCATAGTAAGATAATTCTTTGGATTCGGGTTCACACTTTGGTCATGGTTCTTTGTGATCCATGCATTGGCATAGAACTCTTGAACCATCAAGATTCCAACTTGTTGAATGGGGTTGGTGAGAACTTCCCAACCTCTTCTTTGGATCTCATGGCGGATCTCCGGATATTCACCCTTTTTGAGTAAAAAGGGGACTTCGGGGATCACCTTCTTCAAGGCCACAACTTCATAGAAGTGGTCTTGATGCACCTTTGAGAGGAATCTATCCATCTCCCATGACTCGGAGGTGGAAGCTTTTGCTTTCCCTTTCCTCTTTTAGAGGTTTCTCCGGCCTTTGGTGCCATAATGGTTATGGAAAAACGAAAAAGCAACGCTTTTACCACACCAAACTTAAAATGTTTGCTCGTCCTCGAGCAAAAGAAGAAAGAAAGGAGTAGAAGAAGAAGAAATGAGGAAGAGGGGGAGGGTAGTGTGTTCGGCCAAAGGGGGAAGAAGTGGTCTTTAGGTTGTGTGAAAATGAAGGGTTGAAGAAGGGTATTTATAGGAGATAGGGGGGTAAAGGTTCGGCCATTTGAGGGTGGGTTTGGGAGGGAAAGTGGTTTGAATTTGAAGGGTGAGGTTGGTGGGGTTTTATGAAGGATGGATGTGAGTGGTGAAGAGAAAGATGGGATTTGATAGGTGAGGGGTTTTTGGGGAAGGGGTGTTGAGGTGATTGGTGAATGGGGGAAGAAGAGAGAGAGTGATGGTAGGGTCCTGTGGGGTCCACAGATCCTGTAGTGTCAAGGAAAAGTCATCCTTGCACCAAATGGCATCAAAATCCACGTTTTGACCCATTTCTGGCGTTAAACGCCGGGCTGGTGCCCATTCCTGGCGTTTAACGCCAGGTTGTTGCCCTTTACTGGCGTTTAACGCCAGTCTGGTGCCCTTTTCTGGCGTTAAACGCCCAGAAAGGTGCCAGACTGGGCGTTAAACGCCCAACTGCTAGGCTGACTGGCGTTTGAACGCCAGCAGCATCTTCCTCCAGGGTGTGCTGTTTTTCTTCCTGTTTTTCATTTTGTTTTTGCTTTTTTCATTGTTTTTGTGACTTCTTATGATCATCAACCTACAAAAAAGATAAAATAACAAAAGAAAATAATTAATTATAAAACATTGGGTTGCCTCCCAACAAGCGCTTCTTTAGTGTCATTAGCTTGACAGAGGACTCCCATGGAGCCTCAGAAACACTCAGAACCTTGTTGAAACCTCCCAACACCAAACTTAGAGTTTGAATGTGGGGTTTCAACACCAAACTTAGATTTTGGTTGTGGCCTCCCAACACCAAACTTAGAGTTTGACTGTGGGGGCTCTGCTTGGCTCTGTTTTGAGAGAAGCTCTTCATGCTTCTTCTCCATGATGATAGAGGGATATCCTTGGGCCTTAAACACCATGGATTCTTCATTCACTTGAATGATCAACTCTCCTCTATCAACATCAATCACAGCCTTTGCTGTGGCTAGGAATGGTCTGCCAAGGATGATGGATTCATCCATGCACTTCCCAGTCTCTAGGACTATGAAATCAGTAGGAATGTAATGGTTTTCAACCTTAACCAGAACATCCTCTACAAGTCCATGGGCTTGTTTTCTTGAGTTGTCTGCCATTTCTAATGAGATTTTTGCAGCTTGCACCTCAAAGATCCCTAATTTCTCCATTACAGAGAGGGGCATGAGGTTTACACTTGACCCTAAGTCACACAAGGCCTTCTTGAAGGTCATGGTGCCTATGGTACAAGGTATAGAAAACTTCCCAGGATCCTGCCTCTTTTGAGGCAGTTTCTGCCTAGACAGGTCATCCAGTTCTTTGGTGAGCAAGGGAGGTTCATCTTCCCAAGTCTCATTTCCAAATAACTTGTCATTTAGCTTCATGATTGCTCCAAGGTATTTAGCAACTTGCTCTTCAGTGACATACTCATCCTCTTCAGAGGAAGAATACTCATCAGAGCTCATGAATGGCAGAAGTAAGTCCAATGGAATCTCTATGGTCTCAGTTTGAGCCTCAGATTCCCAAGGTTCCTCATTGAGGAACTCAGAGGAGATTGGTACACGCCCACTGAGGTCTTCTTCAGTGGCGTCCACCTCCTTTCTTTCCTCCCAGAATTCGGCCATGTTAATGGCCTTGCACTCTCCTTTTGGATTTTCTTCTGTATTACTTGGGAGAGTGCTAGGAGGGAGTTCAGTAACTTTCTTGCTCAGCTGACCCACTTGTCCTTCCAGATTTCTGATGGAGGACCTTGTTTCATTCATGAAACTTTGAGTGGTCTTTATTAGATCAGAGACCATTGTTGCTAAGTCAGAAGTGCTCTGCTTAGAACTCTCTGTCTGTTGCTGAGAAGATGATGGAAAAGGCTTGCTGTTACCAGGCCTGTTTCTTCCACCATTATTGAAACCTTGTTGAGGTCTCTCTTGATTCTTCCATGAGAAATTTGGGTGATTTCTCCATGAAGAATTGTAGGTGTTTCCATAGGGTTCTCCTAGGTAATTCACCTTTTCCATTGAAGGGTTCTCAGGATCATAAGCTTCTTCCTCAGATGAAGCATCCTTAGTACTGTCTGGTGCATTTTGCATTCCAGACAGACTTTGAGAGATCAAATTGACTTGTTGAGTCAATATTTTATTCTGAGCCAGAATGGCATTCAGAGCATCAATCTCAAGAACTCCTTTCTTCTGACTAGTCCCATTGTTCACAGGATTTCTTTCAGAAGTGTACATGAATTGGTTATTTGCAACCATTTCAATTAGTTCCTGAGCTTCTGCAGGCGTCTTCTTCAGATGAAGAGATCCTCCAGCAGAGCTATCCAAAGACATCTTGGATAGTTCAGAGAGACCATCATAGAAAATACCTATGATGCTCCATTCAGAAAGCATGTCAGAAGGACATTTTCTGATTAATTGTTTGTATCTTTCCCAAGCTTCATAGAGGGATTCTCCATCCTTTTGTCTAAAGGTTTGGACTTCCACTCTAAGCTTACTCCATCTTTGTGGTGGAAAGAATTTTGCCAATAAGGCATTGACTAGCTTTTCCCATGAGTCCAGGCTTTCTTTAGGTTGAGAGTCCAACCATATTCTAGCTCTGTCTCTTACAGCAAAAGGGAATAGCATCAGTCTATAGACTTCAGGGTCAACCCCATTAGTCTTGACTGTGTCACAGATTTGCAAGAATTCAGCTAAAAACTGATGAGGATCTTCCATTGGAAGTCCATGGAACTTGCAATTCTGTTGCATTAGAGAAACTAATTGAGGCTTAAGCTCAAAGTTGTTTGCTCCAATGGCAGGGATAGAGATGCTTCTCCCAAAGAAATCAGGAGTAGGTGCAGTGAAGTCACCCAGCACCTTCCTTGCATTGTTGGCATTGTTGTTGTTTTCGGCTGCCATGTGTTCTTCTTCTTTGGAGAATTCGGTCAGGTCCTCTAAAGAGAGTTGTGCTTTGGCTTCTCTTAGCTTTCTCTTCAAAGTCCTTTCAGGTTCAGGATCAGCTTCAACAAGAATGCCTTTGTCCTTGCTCCTGCTCATATGAAAGAGAAGGGAACAAGAAAATGTGGAATCCTCTATGTCACAGTATAGAGATTCCTTTAAGTGTCAGAGGAAAAGAGAAATAGAAAGAAGAAGGAGAAGATAAATTCGAACTTTAGTTAGATAAGGTTCGAATTGTGCATTGAGAAGGAGTGGCACTCCATAAATAGAAGGATGTGGGAAGGAGGGAAGTTTATTTTCGAAAATCAAGTGAAAAATTTTGAAATTATTTTGAAAAACATTAATTAATTTTCGAAAATAAAAGTGGAAAAGAAATTAAGTGATTTTTGAAAAAGAATTTGAAATTAGAAATTAAGAAGATTTGATTGAAAGTTATTTTGAAAAAGATGTGGTTAAGAAGATATGAAAAAAAATGTGATTGAGAAGATATGATTTGAAAACTATTTGAAAAGATATGATTTTAAAAACAATTTGAAAAGATATGATTTTAAAAATTGATGACTTGCCTAACAAGAAAAGATATGATTCAAACATTAAAAACCTTTCTCAACAGAAAAGGTAACAAATTTGAGATGTTCAATCAAATCATTAATTGTTAGTAAGTATCTTTTAAAAAGGAAAGAAATTGATTTTGAAAACATTTGATTGAAAAGATTTGATTTGAAAAAGATTTGATTTTGAAAAATTTGAAAACTTGAAAAAAAATTGATTTGAAAACAAAATCTTCTCCCTAGCACCATCCTGGCGTTAAACGCCCAGAATGGTATACATTCTGGCGTTTAACGCCCAAAATGCTACCTCTTTGGGCGTTAAACGCCCAACCAGGTACCCTGGCTGGCGTTTAAACGCCAGTCTGCCTTCTTCACTGGGCATTTTTGAATGCTCGGCTTTTTCTGTATAATTCCTCTGCAGTATGTTTTGAATCTTCACTCCTTTGTATCATTGACTTGAAAAGACACAAATTAAAAATATTTTTGGATTTTTAATAATTTAAAATGCAACAAGAATCAAATAACAATGCATGCAAGACACCAAACTTAGCAGTTTGTGTACTACTGACACTAACAATATGAAAATGCATATGAGACACACAAAATACTTCAAGTCAATAGAATTCAAAGATCAAAACAAAGAAATATATGCATGGATTCGAAAAATATAACAAAAACATGCATTTGACACTAAACTTAAGATGAGACTCTAGACTCAAACAAGAAATATTTTTGGGATTTTATGGTTTTGCAAATTTTTTTGTATTTTTCGAAAATTAAGTGAAAAAAAGTATCAAAATTCTTAATGAGAATTCCAGGAATCAGTGCAATGCTAGTCTAAGGCTCCGGTCCAGGAATTAGACATGGCTTCACAGCCAGCCAAGCTTTCAAAGAAAGCTTCGGTCCAAAACACTAGACATGACCAAAGGTCAGCCAAGCCTTAGCAAATCACTGCTCCAAAAGCAAGATTGATACGAAATCAACAAGCTCTTGTGGTGATAAGTTGAAACCTCGGTCCAATCAGATTAGACATGGCTTCTCAGCCAGCCAGATCTCAACAAATCATCATGAAACTCTAGAATTCACCTTCAAGAATTTCGAAAAAAAATACCTAATCTAAGCAACAAGATGAACCGTCAGTTGTCCAGCCTAAACAATCCCGGGCAATAACACCAAAAATTTGATGTTGTTGCCGGATCTTGGCTCTGATGTTACCAAAAGCTTGCTCAAAACATGAACAATCCCCGGCAACGGCGCCAAAAACTTGGTGCGCGAAATTGTGAACAATACTTTTTCACAACTCAAATAATCCCCGGTAATGGCTCCAAGAACTTGGTGGCTCAATACCATGGCATTACACAACTTCGCACAACTAACCAGCAAGTGCACTGGGTCGTCCAAGTAATAAAACCTTACGTGAGTAAGGGTCGATCCCACGGAGATTGTTAGTATTGAAGCAAGCTATGGTCATCTTGTAAATCTTAGTCAGGCAAACTCAGATGTATATGGTGATGAACGAAAATAACATAAAAGATAAAGATAGTGATACTTATGTAATTCATTGGTGTAAGAGCTTCAGACAAGTGTATGAAGATGCCTTCCCTTCCGTCTCTCTGCTTTCCTACAGCCTTCATCCAATCCTTCTTACTCCTTTCCATGGCAAGCTCGTGTAGGGTCTCACTGTTGTCAGCAGCTACCTCCCATCCTCGCAGTGAAAGCTAATGCACACACTCTGTCACAGTGCTGCCAATCACCGGTGTGGTTCCCTCCCCTACTGGAATAGAATCCAGTGATTCTTTTGCGTCTGTCACTAACGCCCAGCAAGTTACAGGTTTGAAGCACGTCACAGTCATTCAATCATTGAATCCTACTCAGAACACCACAGACAAGGTTAGACCTTCCGGATTCTCTTGAATGCTGCCATCAGTTCTTGCCTATACCACGAAGACTCTGATCTCACGGAATGGCTGGCTCGTTTGTCAGGCGAGCACTCGGTTGTCAGGCGATCAACCATGCATCGTGCAATCAGGAATCCAAGAGATATTCACTAAAGCCTCGAATGCTTGTAGAACAAGAATGGTTGTCAGTCACCTTGTTCATAGGTTGAAGAACGAGTGATATCTTAGATAAAGAACAAGCGGAGTTGAATAGAAGAACAATAGTAATTGCATTAATACTCGAGGTACAGCAGAGCTTCACACCCTTAATCTATGGTGTGTAGAAACTCCACCGTTGAAAATACATAAGCATAAGGTCCAGGCATGGCCGAATGGCCAGCCTCCCAAAGATCTAAGATAGCATAAAAGTGAAGATAGCTACCAAAGTCTACTAATACAATAGTAAAAGGTCCTATTAATAGTAAACTAGTAACCTAAGGTGTACAGAAATGAGTAAATGACATAAAAATCCACTTCCGGGCCCACTTGGTGTGTGCTTGGGCTGAGCAATCAAGGAAATTCGTGTAGAGACCTTTTCTGGAGTTAAACGCCAGCTCCCATGCCAGTTTGGGCGTTTAACTCCAACTTTTATTCCTGTTCCGGCGTTTAACGCTGGAATTCCTGAGGCCGGATTGCTTCGCGGGTTTGGGCCATCAAATCTTGGACAAAGTATGAACTATTATATATTGCTGGAAAGCCCTGGATGTCTACTTTCCAACGCCGTTGAGAGCGCGCCAATTGGGCTTCTGTAGCTCCAGAAAATCCACTTCGAGTGCAGGGAGGTCAGAATCCAACAGCATCTGCAGTCCTTTTTGGTCTCTGAATCAGATTTTTGCTCAGGTCCCTCAATTTCAGCCAGAAAATACCTGAAATCACAGAAAAACACACAAACTCATAGTAAAGTCCAGAAAAGTGAATTTTAAATAAAAACTAATAAAAATGTACTAAAATCTAACTAAAAGATATCAAAAACATACTAAAAACAATGCCAAAAAGTATACAAATTATCCGCTCATCAGGCGGCTAGTCTTCTATTAAGCTGTTGTACCTCCTTGACGCAGGTCAGGCTTTTCATGTTGAGTATAGCTTGCCATTTGTCTGGGTTTGCCTCAATCCCTCTTCGGGCGAGCATAAAGCCTAGTCTTCTATTAAGCTGTTGTACCTCCTTGATGCAGGTCAGGCTTTTCATGTTGAGTATAGCTTGCCATTTGTCTAGGTTTGCCTCAATCCCTCTTCGGGTGAGCATAAACCCTAGGAATTTGCCAGCTTCTACCGCGAAGGTGCACTTTGTGGGATTTAGTCTCATCTCGTGCTTTCTTATTGTGTCGAATACTTCGGCGAGGTCGGGTAGTAGCATTTTCTCTTTTTGGGTTTTTACTAGCATGTCATCTACGTAGACTTCCATCAACTTCTCGATGTGGTCGGCGAATATTTTGTTCATCAACCTCTGATATGTGACCCCCGCGTTCTTGAGTCCGAACGGCATTACTACGTAACAACAGTTTGCTTTCGGGGTTAGGAACGAGGTCTTTTCTTGGTCTGGTTGATGCATTGGGATCTGGTTGTACCCTGAGTAAGCGTCCATGAAGGAGAGGTACTTGTATCTGGACGAGGCATTGACTAGGGTGTCAATGTTCGGGAGGGGGTATGGGTCTTTTGGGTAGGCTTTGTTGAGATCGGTGTAGTTTACACACATCTGCACTTTCCATTTGGCTTTTTGACCAGTACGACATTGGCCAGCCATTGTGGGTACTTGACCTCCCTTATGAACCCTGGCTCTAATAAGACTTGTACCTGTTCCTCTATGACCTGTGATCTTTCGGGTCCGAGCTTTCTGCGCTTCTGCTGCACTAGTCGGGATCTAGGGTACACTGCCAGTTTGTGGCACATTAATCCGGGATCTATACCGGGCATGTCTGCGGCCTTCCATGCGAAGAGGTCAGAGTTGTCCCTTAGGAACTTTATTAGTAGCTCCTTTAGGTCTTCTTTTAGGTTTTGCCGATGTTTGTTGTTTTATCTCTGGTGTCTCCGATTTGGACCTCTTCGGTCTCGTCTTTTGGTTGAGGACGAAATTCTTCGCGAGCCCGGGTTCCCCCGAGTTCAATGGTATTGGCTTCTTTCCCTCTGGGGTCGCCTTTAAGGTTCAGGCTTTTGTTATAGCAGCATCGCGCGAGCTTTTGGTCTCCTTTTATGGTAGCTATGCCTTCTGGGGTTGGGAACTTCATGCATAGGTGGGGAGTGGAGACTACCGCGGTGAGCTGATTTAAGGTTGTTCGACCTATAAGAGCTTTATAAGCAGAGTTCACGTCGACCACGATGTAGTCTATGCTCAGTGTTCTGGACTAGATTCCTTTTCCGAAGGTCGTGTGTAGCGGGATGTATCTGAGGGGCTGGATTGGGGCGTCTCCTAGCCCGAACAGGCTATTGGGATATGCTCTGAGCTCCTTTTCTTGTAGTCCGAGCTTGTCAAAGGCAAATTTGAATAGGATGTCCGCGGAGCTTCCCTGATCGACCAGTGTTCGGTGGTGGTTGGCACTAGCTAGTATGATGGTAATGACCATGGGGTCATCATGCCCAGGAATGATGCCTGCGACGTCTTCTTTGGTAAAGGTGATAATGGGAGGTTGGATGGCCTATCCCCTTCTCTGACATGGTATATCTCTTTAAGGAGTCTTTTGTGGGATGATTTGGAGATTTCTCCTCCTGCGAATCATCCATTGATCATGTGGACGTGCCTTTCTGGGGTGTGAGGGGGACGTTCTACTCGTTCGCCCTCTTCATCCCTCCTTCTCTTCTTTGGCTCATTGGTTCTGTTGGCGAGGAATTGATCTAGTCTTCCTTCTTGGGCCAGTATTTCTATGGCATTTTTCAGGTCGTAGCACTCATTAGTGGAGTGTCCATAGATCCGGTGGTATTCGCAGTATTTGGTCCGACTTCTTCCTCTTTTGTTTTTAATTGGGCAAGGAGGCGGGATCTTTTCCATGTTGCATATCTCCCGGTAGACGTCCACTAAAGATACCCGGAGAGGGGTATAGTTATGGTATTTCCTAGACTTCTCTGTGGATTGGTCCTTATCGGGACTAGTTTTGCGGTCGGAGCGGGTGGGTTTGGCTTTAAGGTCGGCTTCGAGTTTTAGGAATTTTTCTTCAAGTTCCCGACGCCGTCTTGTTTCTCTTCGAAGATCTCGCTTGGCTTCTCGTTGCTGTTCGGCTTCTTGTTCGAGCTGTTTGAGGTGATCCTGCTGTTTACGGATTACCTCTAAGATTTCTGTGCTCTGGGGTTGCTTGTCCCCCTTGGAGTGGTGTGCATCCTTTGGGGAGGTTGGTGTAGCATCCGTGTTTTTTTAGCGGCGTTCCCATCTTCTAATTCGGAGGTGTGATCATTGGTAGGAAGATCGTTTGCCATGATGATGGGATGACTTCCAGGTTCCCGGCAATAGTGCCAATGTTCTGTGGGTTACCTGAAACTGGGAGCTCGATCCTGGATGAGATCTTTTGGTCTTGGTCAAGGCTGTGCCTGACTTGTTGAAGTGGAAGGTGCTGCAGGTTCTGTTCCGATTCACCGGGGGGTGGTAGTACCTGCAAGAGACTCTGATGCTTAAGTCAGTACGGACCTTAGGCAGGTTTTTTGTAGAATTGGAGAGTATATTATACATGGGTGCTCCAGTGTATTTATAGTAGTGTCGAGTGACCTCTTTTGAGATAAGTTTGTTATCTTATCTTATCTTATCTTTTGTGGGTGAGATTGATAAACCACTATTTTACGGTTTATCTTATGCTTATTTCAGTAGATTTTACCCATTATTCTCACACTTATTCATGTAAATTGCATGTTTTACATTTTCCTTCTTGATTTTGTGCTATGATTGAAAACATGCTTCTTTGGTCTTAATTTAGCTAATTTTAATCCTCTCTTATTACCATTTGATGCCGTGATATGTTTGCTGAGTGTTTTCAGGATTTATATGGCAAGAATGGCTTAGAGGATAGAGAGGAAGCATGCAAAAGTGAAAGGAACACAAGAAAACGAGGAATTCAGAAGTTGGCAGCGACGCGTACGCATAAGCGATGCGTACGTGTGACTGGTGCGTCAGACAAGCAACGCGTACGTGTGAACTATACGTGTGAACTATACGCGTCAGATAAAGCATCATGTGCTGCATATTGCAGAAAGTACTGGGGGCAATTTCTGGGCTATTTTTGACCCAGTTTCAAACCCGAAAACACATATTAGAGGCTGTAGAGTGGGAAAATCAATGATACACATTCATTCACATAATTTTAGGTTTATATGTAGTTTTCTAGAGAGGGAGGCTCTCTCCTCTCTCTAGGTTTTAGGTCTTAGTTTTATTCCTTTCTAATTTCTGAATTCTATCTTATTTCAATTTAGTTTCTCTTCTACTTTTAATTGCTCTAGCATTCTAGTTTATTTATTTCCCTTGTTAATTACTTCATGTTGCCAATTCAGTTTATGAATTCTCATGTTAGATTTGATTTCCCTTTTTATGCAATTTGAGGTATTTCATGCTTATTGCTTCTTCCCTTATTTGTTATCATTGATTTTGCAATTATTAGTTTTAGATTTTACATCCTCTTATTACTTTTTTATGCTTTTATTTTGTGCCCACCAAGTGTTTGATAAAATGCTTGGTTGGATTTTAAATTAGTTTTTTATATTCTTAGCTTAGATTGAGTAATTAGAGACTCTTGAATTGTCAAAGTCTCTTGTTGGTTGGTGATTGAAACTTGCTAGTCGGCTTGAGCTTCACTAACGCTAGTCTTTGACTAGGACTTGTGAACTTAAGTTAACTTCACTCACTTGACTTTCCTTCATTGTTAGAGGTTAACTAAGTGATAGCAAAAGGCAATTACCATCACAAGTGACTATGATAGTAGGGATAGGAATTCTAATTATCAATCCTTGCTAGGACTTTTCTTAATTATTAGTTTATCTTCTTGTCATTTACATTCCTTGTTCAACAATTAAAAACCCAAAAAGATACAATCTCATAACCAATTATAAGTACACTTCCCTGCAATTCCTTGAGAGACGACCCAATGTTTGAATACTTCGGTTTATTTTTATAGGGGTTTGTTACTTGTGACAACCAAATGTTTGTATGAAAGGATTCTTATTGGTTTAAAAGCTATACTTTCAACGAGAACTTATTGTGAAATTCTTTACCACACAAAAATCTGATCATCAGAGATCGTATCTTGGGCCGACCGTCCTTTCAGTAGGCGGTGGTCCTTTCATTGGGCTTCTCCGGGCCTTTACGAGGGTCTTCCGAGCTCTTTTAGTGAGAGTTCTTTCCCTCTTCTCTCTTTAGCGGGCCAGCTTTTAAAGAGGGGTCCCTTGTCTTCGTCCAACCTGGACCTCATAATTCGGTCCAGGGTATGAACAACTACCATCCTCACCTAATTTGTTTCTAAAGATCCATTTGGTACCCATTTTCTTCTTACTATTCGGATAAGGCATCAAAGTCCAAACCTCATTCTTTTCAAATTGGACTAGTTCTTCTTTCATTGCCTTTATCCAAGAAGGATAATCAAGGTTTCTTTAACATTTTGGGGTTTCACTTGAGATATAAGAGCAAGATTATTGAATTCGGCTCTTTTCTTACTTGAGGATCTAGTGATAACTCTATGAGATAAATTTTCAATAATGAACTCATGTGGATAGTTCTTCAAAAACTTTCATTCTCTGGGATTTGGTGATGTGATTTTAGGTTGGGCATGATTCGGTTCTTCATTGTTCGGATTTTCAGAGGTATCTGCTTCAGTAAGAGACAAAACATAATTGTCTCCTGCATTCTGGTCTGCAGAAATAGGAACACATTTTTCCATTGTAGGATCAGAGTTATCTGCTTCAGTAAGAGACAAAACATATTGAATTCTGGTCTGCAGAAATAGGAACACTTGAAATGGATTTAGAATCACAAAAAGTGACATGTATGGATTCCTCAATTATTCTATGTTCCTTGAGGTAAACTCTATAAGATTTACTAGTGGTTGAATAACTAACAAAGAAACCTTCATAAGATTTTGGATCAAAATTTTCAAGATCATCTTTAGTATTTAACACAAAACATTTGCATCCAAAAACATAAAAGTACTTAAAATTGGGTGGTACAGCTTTCCAAAGCTCATATGGTGTTTTCTTTAAAACTTTTCGAATGATGGTTCGGTTCAAAATGTAACATGCAGTGTTTACTGCTTCAACCCAAAGGAATTTTGGAATTTTATTTTCACAAAGCGTTGCCCTAGCCAATTCTTGAAGGCTTCTATTTCTCCTTTCAACAACCCCATTTTGAAGAGGTGTTATAAGATATAAAAAATTATGTGAAATACTAAATTCATCACAAAATGCTTCAAAATCTTGGTTTTTAAATTCCTTTCCATGATCATTGCTAATGGAAACTATTTTTAAATCCTTTTCATTTTGAATCTTTTTTCATAGAGTTGAAAAAACAAGAAAGGCATCATTCTTATGAGTTAAGAAAAGAACTCATCCAAACCTAGTATAGTCATCAACCACCACTAAGCCATAATGCTTATCACCAAGACTTTGAGTCCTAGTAGGACCAAAAGATCAATATGTAGCATTTTTAATGGTCTTTTGGTTGAGATGTCATTCTTGGGTTTGAAAGAATTTTTAGTTTGTTTACCCAATTGACAAGCATCACATGTGATGTCTTTGTCAAATTTTTTTTGGAAGACCTCTAACCAAATCCTTTTTCAGAAGCTTAAAAATTTGAAACATGCTTGCATGTCCCAATTTCTTATGCAATAACCATTTTACAGATGATGAGCGGATAATTTATACGCTTTTTGGCATTGTTTTTAGGTAGTTTTTAGTAAGATCAAGCTACTTTTAGGGATGTTTTCATTAGTTTTTATGTTAAATTCATATTTCTGGACTTTACTATGAGCTTGTATGTTTTTCTGTGATTTCAGGTAATTTCTGGCTGAAATTGAGGGACTTGAGCAAAACTCTGATAGGAGGCTAACAAAGGACTGCTGATGCTGTTGGAATCTGACCTCCCTGCACTCGAAATAGATTTTCTGGAGATACAAAACTCCAAATGGCGCGCTCTCAATGGCGTTGGAAATTAGACATCCAGAGCTTTCCAGCAATATATAATAGTCTATACTTTATTTGGGAATTGACGACGTAAACTGGCGCTCAACGCCAGTTCCATGCTGCTGTCTGGAGTAAAACGCCAGAAACACGTCACGACCCGGAGTTGAACGCCCAAAACACGTTGCAACTTGGTGTTCAACTCCAAAAGAAGCCTCAGCTCGTGGATAGATTAAGCTCAGCCCAAACACACACCAAGTGGACCCCGGAAGTGGATTTATGCATCAATTACTTACTCATGTGAACCCTAGTAGCTAGTCTAGTATAAATAGGATAATTTACTATTGTATTAGACATCTTTGGTCTCAGTTTTGTTTTATTCTTCATCTTAGGAGGCCATTGATCACGTTTTGGGGGGCTGGCCATTCGGCCATGCCTGAACCTTTCACTTATGTATTTTCAACGGTGGAGTTTCTACACACCATAGATTAAGGGTGTGGAGCTCTGCTGTACCTCAAGTTTTAATACAATTACTACTCTTTTCCTATAAATTCCATTTATTCCTGTTCTAAGATAT
The DNA here is from genome assembly GCF_014773155.1 of Arachis stenosperma. NCBI lineage: Eukaryota > Viridiplantae > Streptophyta > Magnoliopsida > Fabales > Fabaceae > Arachis > Arachis stenosperma. Next base: position 77,279,422 of record NC_080383.1, read on the forward strand.
TCGTTGCACTTCAACTTGATGAATGTGATGATCCGTGACACTCATCATCATTCTCACCTATGAACGCGCGTGACTGACAACCACTTCCGTTCTACCTTAGACCGGGCGCATATCTCTTGGATTCCTTAATCAGAATCTTCGTAGTATAAGCTAGAATTGATGGCGACATTCATGGGAATCCGGAAAGTCTAACCTTGTCTGTGGTATTCCGTGTAGGATTTCGGGATTGAATGACTGTGACGAGCTTCAAACTCCTGAAGGCTGGGCGTTAGTGACAGACGCAAAAGAATCGTTAGTGACAGACGCAAAAGAATCAAGGGATTCTATTCCAACCTGATTGGGAACCGACAGATGATTAGCCGTGCTGTGACAGAGCATTTGGACCTTTTTCATTGAGAGGATGGGATGTAGCCATTGACAACGGTGATGCCCTACATACAGCTTGCCATGGAATGAAGTAAGAAGAATTGAAGGAAGATGTAGGAAAGTAGAAAAAGAAAGGGCACAGTATCTCCATACGCTTATCTGAAATTTCCACTATTAATTTACATAAGTATTTCTATCCCTTTATTTTATTTATCTTTTAAATATCTAATCCAATTACATTTGACTCTACCTGACTGGGATTTACAAGATGACTATAGCTTGCTTCATAACAACAATCTCTGTGGGATCGACCCTTACTCACGTAAGGTATTACTTGGATGACCCAGTACACTTGCTGGTTAAGTTGAACGGAGTTGTGTCCACACATAGTAAAGAGCCATTATAATTATTCCATACAACAACAAAGAATACAACATTGATGAATCACAATTTCGTCCACCAACAGATTCCATGGAAGTGAAACAAGCTATATTTTGTTCTTTTAGTTCTTCTAAGGTGAGTCCATACACATTGTTGTATCTTTTAGTTTCAAACAAGATTTCACCAGATTTTTCACACACAACCAAACATTCTAATTTCTTGAAAATAACTAAATAACCTAAATTACACAATTGGCTAATGCTTAGAAGATTGTGTTTCAATCCATCAACTAAAAATACATCATTAAAAAGAGTTGAGAAACTCTTACCAACCTTACCTACGGCCATAATTTTTTCTTTGCCATTGTCGCCGAAAGTCACAAAGCCTCCATCGCAATCGTCAAGCTTGATGAATAATGTGGACCTTCCAATCATGTGCCTAGAGCATCCACTATCCAAATACTACATGTCATTCTTCTTCTTGGATACTAGGCAAAACTACACAAGACTCTTAAGTGACCTTAGGTATTCAAATCATTTTGGATCTTTTAATGTTAAACCTTCTTGGTTGCCCAAGTGAATTGTATTTGCCAATTATTTTGTAAATTTTATCACCAACTTTTCTTTCAAAAATAAAATATTGAATAGGAAAATGATCATTCCGATTACATATATGACAGAATTTGTTGCTTGCTGAATTTTTACAATGATTTGGGTTTTGAAATCTTTTATCTTTGGAGGTTGAGGCCACATTCTCAAATTGAGAAATTTTGAAAATAGATTCTAATTTTTCTCAAAATTCTAACCCAACATTTTTAAAAAGAGGTCTTTGACTAGCTAGCAATTTGTCCACATTTTCATAACTTTGAGCAAATTTAGATAAGTCTTGTTTTAAACTCTTAACAACATTATGCAACCGTTCATTTTCTTCAATGTAATTCTAATAGGCAACAACAGAATACTTTTCATTAAAACTTCTGATTTCAGATTTAAGCTACTTCTTTTCTTCAATAAGATCAACAATATTTTTTACTTCTCTTAATTTATCTTTGAGAAAAGTATTTTCAGCCTTTAAGATGTCATTTTCAGATTCAAGTTCATGGCATTGATTAAAAAAATTCTTATTTTCTCAGTGAGGTCATCAATCGTAAGATGAAGTTCTTCATTATAAAGTTCAATAAAGATTACCTCATTAGGATGGCTGTGGTCTACCATCAAGCATGCTTGAGAGTTGCGGTCAGATTTATCATCCTCATAAGAGTCATTTTCCAGATCTTTCCTAGAAGCCATAAGTCCCTTCTTCTTTTCCTTTCGAGACTTATCTTCGTTCTTCAGCTTCGGACATTCATATTTGTAGTGTCCAGCTTCTCTGCAATTGTGGCAGATGACCTTGCTTGAGTCCTTCTTTGGTTCTTTTGAGCTGCCTCTTCTGCTTCTTCCTTTGAATCACATCATCCTTCTAAGTTTTCTAGTAAAAAACACAAACTCGTTATCTGATAAATAGTCACTGGATTCATCATCCAATGATTCAGTGCAAGATTTCAGAGCCACTCCTTTTTTTGGATCATTTTTATATGAGTGATTTCATATGCTAATAACTTTTCTCTCAGCTAATCATAGGTCATTTGACTTAGGTTATTGCTTTCAGAGATAATAGTAGCCTTAGTTTTCTATTCTTTTGTTAAGTTTCTTAAGACCTTCCTTACTAGCACTTGTTCGGGATGAGTAATCCCCATAGCATCTAAGCCATTAATGATGATAGAGAATCTCTCAAACATGTCATCAATTGATTCTCCTTATTTCATAGAGAACATCTTATACTTTTTGCTCAGCATGCCAATACTAGTTTTCTTAACTTGTGTGGTGCTCTCATGTGTGACTTGGAGCTTATCTCATATTTTTTTGCTATTTTGTGTCTTGAAACCTTTCGGTATTTCCCAAAACTGATTACACAGTTAAGCATGTTTACTGCCTTGGCATTGAGTTCCACCTTTTTTCTTGTCATCTTTATTCCATGCTGCTTCAAATTTGAGAGTGACAATACCATCATTGCCAATTTTAGTGGGAATTTGAGGACCGTTCATGATTAACTTCCATAAAATGTAATTGTAAGGTCCCACATCGGTTGGAGAGGGGAACGAAGCATGCCTTAAAAGGGTGTGGGTACCTCTCCCAAAATGATGCGTTTTGACGAGTGAGTGTGGGGGGTTTTGGCTATTATTCCTATCGTCAAAGGCAAAACCGTGAGGCCTTGTGTGCCAAAGCGAATAATATCATGCTAGCAGGTGGTCTGGGCTGTACAGATGGTATCAGAGCCGGAGCCCGGATCGATATGCCAGCGAGGGCGCTGGGCTCCCTTAGGGGGTGGATTGTAAGGTCCCACATCGGTTGGGGAGGGGAACGAAGCATGTCTTATAAGGGTGTGGATACCTCTCCCTAGCATGACGCATTTTGACGAGTAAGTGTGGGGGCTTCGGCTATCATCCCTATCGTCAAAGGCAAAACTGTGAGGCCTTGTGTGCCATAACGGACAATATCGTGCTAGCGGGTGGTCTGGGCTGTTACAGTAATCCACCGATTGAACAAAGATCTTCATTCTTTCTTTTCAATAGTTGAAGTTTTTCCCATTGAAGAATGGAGGTCTGTTGTTGGATTGTTCTTCTGTCAGTGTGTAAGCCACTGTGTTGGAACCAATGTTGTTTACTATCAGGATCTTTTCTCCAAGCTGCAAAGCTTGATCTTTTTTAGACCAAGCTCTGATACCAATTGATGGTAATTAGCGGCTAAGAAAAGGGAGGTTGAATCTTGGCCTCCTTTTTAATTTTGATTATAACCTTGGGTTCTGTTAAGAGACTGTGAGTAGATTACGAGAGAGACATTTGTTTTCTCTCCTGACATAGTAGGAGCCAGAACAGAGTTGCTTGCAAGAAGAGTTAAAGGGGAAAGTTGCAGAGTAGAGAAATTAGGAGATATTTTATTTTTGTTTTCTATACTGCAGAATCAGAAACAAAGAAGAGAATATAGAATGACACACAGATGTATCCTAGTTCAACTAACCAGGGTAATGCAACCTACATCCAGTTTCCATCACAACAGTGACAGAATTTTACTATCTTTTAATTCAAATTACAATCACCGATTCTCCCTAGGATTCTACGCAATCCTATCTGGGACAAGTCCAGTTTCTAACTCAAACCGAACTTGACTAGGACTTACCCCTAACTTTCAACAGCAAAGTGCTAACCCAATTTACAAGAAAATTCACTTAGGATCATGACACAAAACAGAAATACATACAAAGAATTTCTATGATAACTATGGCTTTTTCTCTAAGTCTAGTTCTCTATCTTTTTCCACTCAATAGCTTTTACATACAAACCTCACCAATTTTCCTTTAACCATTGAAACTCAGACAGACTAAACTGAGAAAAATTACTCAATGAAAGCTGATGAGCGGATAATTTATACGCTTTTTGGCATTGTTTTTAGGTAACTTTTTAGTAGGATCTAGCTACTTTTAGGGATGTTTTCATTAATTTTTATGCTAAATTCATATCTCTGAACTTTACTATGAGTTTGTGTGTTTTTCTGTAATTTTAGGTATTTTCTGGCTGAACTTGAGGGATCTGAGCAAAACTCTGATAGAAGGCTGACAAAGGACTGCTGATGCTGTTGGATTCTGACCTCCCCTGTACTTGAAATGGATTTTCTAGAGCTAAAGAACTCAAAATGGCGCGCTCTTAATGGCTTTGGAAAGTAGACATCCAGAGCTTTCCAGCAATATATAATAATCCATACTTTATTCGTGATTAGATGACGTAAACTGGTGCTCAACGCCAGTTCCATGCTGCATTCTAGAGTCAAACGCCAGAAACACGTCACGAACCAGAGTTGAACGCCAAAAACACGTTACAACTTGGCGTTCAACTCCAAAAGAAGCCTCTGCACGTTTAAAGCTCAAGCTCAGCCCAAGCACACACCACGTGGGCCCCGGAAGTGGATTTCTGCATCAATTATTTACTTCTGTAAACCCTAGTAGCTAGTCTAGTATAAATAGGACATTTTACTATCGTATTAGACATCTTTGGTCTCGGTTTTATTCCATCATTCATCTTAGGAGACTATTAATCACGTTCATGGGGGCTGGCCATTCGGCCATGCCTGGACCTTCATCACTTATGGATTTTCAACGGTGGAGTTTCTACACACCATAGATTAAGGGTGTGGAGCTCTGCTGTACCTCAAGTTTTAATGCAATTACTACTATTTTCTATCCAATTCAGTTTATTCCTGTTCTAAGATATTCGTTGCACTTCACCATGACGAATGTGATTGATGAGCGGATAATTTATACGCTTTTTGGCATTGTTTTTAGGTAGTTTTTAGTAAGTTTAAGCTAATTTTAGGGATGTTTTCATTAGTTTTTATGTTAAATTCACATTTCTCGACTTTACTATGAGTTTGTGTGTTTTTCTGTGATTTCAGGTAAATTCTGGCTGAAAATTGAGGGACTTGAGCAAAACTCTGAAAAAGGCTGACAAAAGGACTGCTGATGCTGTTGGAATCTGACCTCCCTGCACTCGAAATGGATTTTCTGGAGCTACAGAACTCCAAATGGCGCGCTCTCAATGGCGTTGGAAAGTAGACATCCAGAGCTTTCCAGAAATATATAATATTCCAAACTTTATTTGAAAATTTAAGACGTAACTTGGCGTTAAACGCCAAGTACATGCTGCTGTCTGGAGTTAAACGCCAGAAAAATGTCATGATCCGGAGTTGAACGCCCAAAACACGTCATAACTTGGAGTTCAACTCCAAGAAAAGCCTCAGCTCGTGGATAGATCAAGCTCAGCCCAAGCATACACCAAGTGGGCCCCGGAAGTGGATTTATGCATCAATTACTTACTCATGTAACCCCTAGTAGCTAGTCTAGTATATATTGGACATTTAACTATTGTATTAAACATCTTTTGATCACTTTAGATCTGAAGAGGATCTTGGGATGATTAGTTCTCAGATCATGGGGGCTGGCCATTCGGCCATGCCTGAACCTTTCACTTATGTATTTTCAACGGTGGAGTTTCTACACACCATAGATTAAGGGTGTGGAGCTCTGCTGTACCTCAAGTTTCAATACAATTACTATTACTTTTCATTCAATTCTCTCTTATTATTATTCCAAGATATACGTTGCACAACACTTTGATGAATGTGATGATCTGTGACACTCATCATCATTCTCACCTATGAACGCGCGTGATTGACAACCACTTCTATTCTACCTTAGGCCGGGCGCATATCTCTTAGATTCCCCAACAGAATCTTCGTGGTATAAGCTAGATAGATGGCGGCATTCATGGGGATCCGGAAAGTCTAACCTTGTCTATGGTATTCCGAGTAGGATTCCGGTATTGAATGACTGTGACGAGCTTCAAACTCCTGAAGGCTGGGCGTTAGTGACAAACGCAAAAGAATCAATGGATTCTACTCCAACCTGATTGAGAACCGACAGATGATTAGCCGTGCTGTGACAGAGCATTTGGACCATTTTCACTGAGAGGATGGAATGTAGCTATCAACAAAGGTGATGCCTCCAGACGATTAGCCGTGCAGTGACAGCGCATAGGACCATTTTCCTGAGAGGATTAAAAGTAGCCATTGATGATGGTGATGCCCTACATACAGCTTGCCATGGAAAGGAGTAAGAAGGATTGGATGAAAGCAATGAGAAAGTAGAGATTCAAGAGGAGCATAGCATCTCCACACGCCTATCTGAAATTCCCACTATTGATTTACATAAGTATTTCTATCCCTCGTTATTTTCTATTTATTATTAATTTTCGAAAACCCATAAACCAATTTAATCTGCCTAACTGAGATTTACAAGGTGACCATAGCTTGCTTCATACCAACAATCTCTGTGGGATCGACCCTTACTCATGTAAGGTATTACTTGGATGACCCAGTACACTTGCTGGTTAAGTTGAACGAAGTTGTGAACCATGGTATTGGCATCATGTTTTTGGCGCCATTACCAGGGAATGAAAAGCAATGAATTTTGCAAAATGGAATAACACATGAATAACAATTTCGTCCACCAAGTTTTTGGCGCCGTTGCCGGGGATTGTTCGAGTATGGACAACTGACGGCTCATCTTGTTGCTCAGATTAGGTAATTTTCTTTTCAAAAACTTTTTCAAAATTTTTCTTTTCTTTTTCGTTTTTCTAAACTTTATTTTTGAAAAAATTAATAAAAATCCAAAAAAAAAATTAAGAAAATCATAAAAATAAAAAATATTTTGTGTTTCTTGTTTGAGTTTTGAGTCAATTTTTAAGTTTGGTGTCAATTGCATGTTTTAAAAATTTTTTCTTGCATTTTTTGAAAATTCATATATTCATAGTGTTCTTCATGATCTTCAAGTTGTTCTTGACAAGTCCTCTTGTTTGATCTTGATATTTTCTTGTTTTGTGTTGTTTGTTGTTTTTCATATGCATTTTTTGTTTGTTAGAGTCCATGCATTAAAGATTTCTAAGTTTGGTGTCTTGCATGTTTTCTTTGCATCTAAAATTTTTCAAAACTATGTTCTTGATGTTCATCATGATCTTCAAAGTGTTCTTGGTGTTCATCTTGACATTCATAGCATTCTTGCATGCATTCATTGTTTTGATCTAAAAATTTCATGCATTGAGTATTTTTGTTGTTTTTCTCTCTCATAATTAAAAATTCAAAAATAAAAAAAAATATATTTTCCTTATTTCCCTCCAAATTTTCGAAATTTTGGGTTGACTTGGTCAAAAATTTTTAAAAATTAGTTGTTTCTTACAAGTCAAGTCAAAATTTCAATTTTAAAAATCTTATCTTTTCAAAATCTTTTTCAAAAATCATATCTTTTTCATTTTTTTTACCATTTTCGAAAATTTCAAAAATATTTTTCAAATTATTTTTCAAAATCTTTTTCTTATCTTTATATCAAATTTTCGAAAATTAGCTAACAATTAATGTGATTGGTTCAAAAATTTGAAGTTTGTTACTTTCTTGTTAAGAAAGGTTCAATCTTTAAGTTCTAGAATCTTATCTTGTAGTTTCTTGTTAGTCAAGTCATTTTAAAAAGTAGATCTTTTTATCTTTTATCTTATCTTTTTCAAAAATTTTATCTTTTCCAAAATTTGATTTCAAAATATCTTATCTAACTTCTTATCTTCTTATCTTTTTAAATTTTGATTTCAAATCTTTTTCAATCAACTAACTGACTTTTTGTTTGTTTCTTATCTTTTTCAAAACCACCTAACTACTTTTCCCTCTCTAATTTTCGAAAATATCTCACCCCTTTTTCAAAAATTCTTTTTAATTAACTAATTGTTTCATGTTTTAATTTTAATTACATTTATCTCTAATTTTCGAAAATCACTAATCCCTTTTTAAAAATTATTTTCGAAATTTTCCTCTCTCTTTTCTTATTCTATTTAATTATTTAATTACTAACACTTCTCTTCACCTCTCTTCATCTAAAAATCTGAACCATTCTCCTTTCCTTATCCCCTTTCTTTTTCTACTAACATAAAGGAATCTCTATACTATGACATAGAGGATTCCTCTTTCTTTTCTTGTTTTCTTCTCTTTCATATGAGCAGGAACAGGGAAAAAGGCACTCTTGTTGAAATTGATCCAGAACCTGAAAGGACTCTGAAAAGGAAACTAAGAGAAACTAAATTACAATAATCCAGAAACAACCTTTCAGAAATTTTCGAACAAGAGAAGGAGATGGCAGCCGAAAATAATAATAATGCAAGGAGAATGCTTGGTGACTTCACAAAGCCAACATCCAAGTTTGATGGAAGAAGCATCTCCATTCCTGCCATTGGAGCCAACAACTTTGAGCTGAAACCTCAGCTAGTTGCCTTAATGCAACAAAACTGCAAGTTTTATGGACTTCCATCTGAAGATCCTTATCAGTTTTTAACTGAGTTCTTACAGATCTGTGAGACTGTAAAGTCGAATGGAGTTGATCCTGAAGCCTACAGACTCATGCTTTTCCCTTTTGCTGTAAGAGACAGAGCTAGAATATGGTTGGATTCACAACCCAAGGATAGCCTGGACTCTTGGGATAAGCTGGTCACTACCTTCTTGGATAAATTTTTTCCTCCTCAAAAGCTGAGCAAGCTGAGAGTGGATGTTCAAACCTTCAAACAAAAAGATGGTGAATCCCTCTATGAAGCTTGGGAAAGATACAAGCAGCTGACCAAAAGATGTCCATCTGACATGTTTTCAGAATGGACCATATTAGATATATTCTATTATGGTCTATCTGAATTTTCGAAAATGTCATTGGACCATTCTGCAGGTGGATCTATTCACCTAAAGAAAACGCCTGAAGAGGCTCAAGAACTCATTGACATGGTTGCAAACAACCAATTCATGTACACTTCTGAGAGGAATTCCGTGAATAATGGGATACCTCAAAAGAAAGGAGTTCTTGAAATTGATGCTCTGAATGCCATTCTGGCTCAGAACAAAGTGTTGACTCAACAGGTCAACATGATCTCTCAAAATCTGATTGGATGGCAACATGCATCCAACAGTACTAAAGAGGCAGCTTCTGAAGAAGCTTATGATCCTGAGAACCCTGCCATGGCAGAGATTAATTACATGGGTGAACCTTATGGAAACACCTATAACTCATCATGGAGAAATCATCCAAATTTCTCATGGAAGGATCAACAAAAGCCTCAACAAGGCTTTAACAATGGTGGACGCAATAGGCTGAGCAATAGCAAGCCATATCCATCATCTTCTCAGCAACAGACAAAGAATTCTGAACAAAACACTTCTAATTTAGCCAATATAGTCTCTGATCTGTCAAAGGCCACTTTCAGTTTCATGAGTGAAACAAGATCCTCCATCAGAAATCTGGAGGCACAAGTGGGCCAGCTGAGTAAAGAAAGTCATTGAAACTCCTCCCAGTATTCTCCCAAGCAATACAGAAGAGAATCCAAAGGGAGAGTGCAAGGCCATTGATATAATCAATATGGCCGAATGCACAAGGGAGGAGGAGGACGAAAATCCTAGTGAGGAAGACCTCCTGGGACGTCCCTCAAGCAAGAAGGAGTTTCCTATTAAGGATCCAAAGGAATCTGAGGCTCATATAGAGACCATAGAGATTCCATTAAATCTCCTTCTGCCATTCATGAGCTCTGAAGACTATTCTTCCTCTGAAGAGGATGAAGATGTAACTGGAGAGCAAGTTGCTCAATACTTAGGAGCTATCATGAAGCTGAATGCCAAGTTATTTGGTAATGAGACTTGGGAAAGTGAACCTCCCTTTCTCATTAGTGAACTAGATACCTGGATTCAGCAAACTCTACCTCAAAAGAAACAAGATCCTGGCAAGTTTTTGATACCTTGTACCATAGGCACCATGACCTTTGCAGAAGCTCTGTGTGATCTGGGGTCAGGGATAAATCTTATGCCACTCTCTGTAATGGAGAAGCTGGGGATCATTGAGGTACAACCTGCCTTGTTCTCATTACAACTGGCAGACAAGTCATTGAGACAAGCTTATGGAATAGTAGAGGACGTGTTAGTAAAGGTTAAAGGCCTTTACATCCCTACTGATTTCATAATCTTAGACACTAGGAAGGAAGAGGATGATTGCATCATCTTTGGAAGACCTTTCCTAGCCACAGCAGGAGCTGTGATAGATGTCAACAGAGGTGAACTAGTCCTTCAATTGAATGGGGACTACCTTGTGTTTAAGGCACATGGCCATCCCTCTATGACAAAAGAGAGTAAGCATGAAGAGCTTCTCTCAGTTCAGAGTCAGGAAGAGCCCCCACAATCAAACTCTAAGTTTGGTGTTGGGAGGCCACAACCAAACTCTAAGTTTGGTGTTAAGACCCCATATCCAAACTCTAAGTTTGGTGTTGGGACTATACAACATTGACCTGATCACCTTGTGGCACCATGAGAGCCACTGTCAAGCTATTGACATTAAAGAAGCGCTTGTTGGGAGGCAACCCAATTTTATTTATCTAATTTTTATTTTATACTATTTTATTGTTATTTTGTGTTTTATTAGGTACATGATCATGAGGAGTCACGAAAAAATCATAAAAATTAAAAACAGAATCAAAAACAGCAGAAGAAAAAAAATTACACCTTGGAGGACGCACAGGCTGGCGTTCAACGCCAGTAAGATGCATTTGGCCGGCGTTCAACGCCAGAACAGAGCATCATTCTGGCGCTGAACGCCAGAAACAAGCAACATTCTGGCGCTGAACGCCAGGAATGTGCCTAGAGAAGAAAAGCTGGCGCTGAACGCCAGTAACAAGCATGAAACTGGCGTTCAACGCTAGAAACATGCTTTACATGGGCGTTGAACGCCCAAAATGTGCACCAATGGGCGTTTAAATGCCAGAATGGTGTGCAAAGGCAATTTACATGCCTATTTGGTGCAGGGATGGAATTCCTTGACACCTCAGGATCTGTGGACCCCACAGGATCACCTCAAGATCTGTGGACCCCACAGGATCCCCACCTACCATATTCCCACCTTACCTCCTAATACTAGTTTTTGTGATTACTCTTCCCCATGTCACACTTCCCAACACTCTTCACCAATCACCTCAATTCCTCTTCCCAATCACCCCTTTCACCACTCACATCTATCCACTCTTCCCCATAAACCCCACCTACCTTCAAAATTCAAAAACATTTTCCCACCCATTCCCACCCTAAATGGCCGAACATTCACTCCTCCCTCTCCCTATATATACCCTTCCATTCCACTTCATTCTCACACAACACAACCCCCTTTTCCATACCTTGACTGAACCTCCACTTCCCCTTCTCCTCAATATTCTCTTCTTCTTCTTCTTCTCTTCTTTCTTCTCTTGCTCGAGGGCGAGCAATATTTTAAGTTTGGTGTAGTAAAAGCATAAGCTTTTTTGTTTTTCCATTACCATCAATGGCACCTAAGGCCGGAGTATCCTCTAGAAAAGGAAAAGGGAAGACAAAAGCTTCTACCTCTGAGTCATGGGAGATGGAAAGATTCATCTTCAAAAGCCATCAAGACCACTTCTATGATGTTGTGGCAAAGAAGAAGGTGATCCCTAAGGTCCCTTTCAAGCTCAAGAAAAATGAGTATCCGGAGATCCGACATGAAATCCGAAGAAGAGGTTGGGAAGTCTTAACCAACCCCATGCAACAAGTCGGAATCTTAATGGTTCAAGAGTTCTATGCCAATGCATGGATCACTAGGAACCATGATCAAAGTATGAACCCGAGTCCAAAGAATTATCTCACAATGGTTCGGGGGAAATACTTAGATTTTAGTCCGGAAAATGTGAGGTTGGCGTTTCACTTGCCCATGATGCAAGGAGATGAACGCCCCTACACTAGAAGGGTCAACTTTAATCAAAGGTTGGACCAAGTCCTTACGGACATATGTGTAGAAGGAGCTCAGTGGAAGAGAGACTCCAAAGGCAAGCCAGTCCAACTAAGAAGACTGGACCTCAAGCCTGTGGCTAGAGGATGGTTGGAGTTCATTCAACGCTCCATCATTCCTACTAGCAACCAATCTGAAGTTACTATGGATCGGGCCATCATGATTCATAGCATCATGATTGGAGAGGAAGTAGAAGTTCATGAGGTCACCTCCAATGAAATTTACAAAATAGCCGACAAGCCCTCCAATATGGCACGGCTAGCTTTTCCTCACCTTATTTGCCATCTATGTTACTCAGCTGGAGTTATCATAGAAGGAGACATCTCCATTGAAGAGGATAAGCCCATCACCAAGAAGAGGATGGAGCAAGCAAGAGAGACCCTTCACGGTTCTCAAGAGATGCATGAGGAAGCTCATCATCAAGAAATCCCTGAGATGCCTCAAGGGATGCACTTTCCTCCCAACAACTATTGGGAACAACTCAACACTTCCTTAGAAGATTTGAGCCACAATGTTGAACAATTAAGGGTGGAACATCATGAGCACTCCATCATTCTCCATGAAATAAGAGAAGATCAAAGAGCAATGAGGGAGGAGCAACAAAGGCAAGGAAGGGACATAGAAGAGCTTAAGAACATCATTGGTTCTTCAAGAAGAAGACACCACTAAAGGTGGATTCATTCCTTGTTCTTCATTTCTTTCTGTTTTCGGTTTTTAATGTTGTGTTTATCTATGTTTTGTGTCTGTACTTCATGATCATTAGTATGTAACCATGTCTTAAAGCTATGAATAAAATCCATTAATCCTTCACCTATCTTAAATGAAAAATGTTTTAATTCAAAAGAACAAGAAGTACATGAATTTCGAATTTATCCTTGAATTTAGTTTAATTATATTGATGTGGTGACAATACTTTTTGTTTTCTGAATGAATGCTTGAACAGTGCATAATTTTGATCTTGTTGTTTATGAATGTTAAAACTGTTGGTTCTTGAAAGAATGATGAACAAAGAGAAATGTTATTGATGATCTGAAAAATCATGAAATTGATTCTTGAAGCAAGAAAAAGCAGTGCAAAAGAAGAAGCTTGCGAAAAAAAAATGGCGAAAAAAATAGAAAGAAAAAGAAAAAGCAAGCAGAAAAAGCTAATAGCCCTTAAAACCAAAAGGCAAGGGTAAAAAGGATCCAAGGCTTTGAGCATCAATGGATAGGAGGGCCCAAGGAAATAAAATCCAGGCCTAAGCGGCTAAAATAAGCTGTCCCTAACCATGTGCTTGTGTCATGAAGGTCCAAGTGAAAAGCTTGAGACTGAGTGGTTAAAGTCGTGATCCAAAGCAAAAGAGTGTGCTTAAGAGCTCTGGACACCACTAACTGGGGACTCTAGCAAAGCTAAGTCACAATCTGAAAAGGTTCACCCAGTTATGTGTCTGTGGCATTTATGTATCCGGTGGTAATACTAGAAAACAAAGTGCTTAGGGCCACAGCCAAGACTCATAAGTAGCTGTGTTCAAGAATCAACATGCTTAACTAGGAAAGTCAATAACACTATCCAAAATTCTAAGTTCCTAAAGAAGCCAATCATTCAGAACTTCAAAGGAAAAAGTGAGATGCCAAAACTGTTCAGAAGCAAAAAGCTACAAGTCCCGCTCATCTAATTATAATTAATATTCATTGATATTCTGGAATTTATAGTATATTCTCTTCTTTTATCCTATTTGATTTTCAGTTGCTTGGGGACAAGCAACAATTTAAGTTTGGTGTTGTGATGAGCGGATAATTTATACGCTTTTTGGCATTGTTTTTAGGTAGTTTTTAGTAAGTTTAAGCTACTTTTAGGGATGTTTTCATTAGTTTTTATGTTAAATTCACATTTCTGGACTTTACTATGAGTTTGTGTGTTTTTCTGTGATTTCAGGTAAATTCTGGCTGAAAATTGAGGGACTTGAGCAAAACTCTGAAAAAGGCTGACAAAAGGACTGCTGATGCTGTTGGAATCTGACCTCCCTGCACTCAAAATAGATTTTCTAGAGCTACAGAACTCCAAATGGCGCGCTCTCAACGGCGTTGGAAAGCAGACATCCAGAGCTTTCCAGAAATATATAATAGTTCATACTTTATTTGAAAATTGACGACGTAACTTGGCGTTAAACGCCAAGTACATGCTGCTGTCTGGAGTTAAACGCCAGAAAAACGTCATGATCCGGAGTTGAACGCCCAAAACACGTCATAAATTGGAGTTCAACTCCAAGAAAAGCCTCAGCTCGTGGATAGATCAAGCTCAACCCAAGCATACACCAAGTGGGCCCCGAAAGTGGATTTATGCATCAATTACTTACTCATGTAACCCCTAGTAGCTAGTCTAGTATATATAGGACATTTAACTATTGTATTAGACATCTTTTAATCACTTTAGATCTGAAGAGGATCTTGGGATGATTAGTTCTCAGATCATGGGGGCTGGCCATTCGGCCATGCCTGAACCTTTCACTTATGTATTTTCAACGGTGGAGTTTCTACACACCATAGATTAAGGGTGTGGAGCTCTGCTGTACCTCAAGTTTCAATACAATTACTATTACTTTTCATTCAATTCTCTCTTATTATTATTCCAAGATATACGTTGCACAACACTTTGATGAATGTGATGATCCGTGACACTCATCATCATTCTCACCTATGAACGCGCGTGATTGACAACCACTTCTGTTCTACCTTAGGCCGGGCGCATATCTCTTAGATTCCCCAACAGAATCTTCGTGGTATAAGCTAGATAGATGGCGGCATTCATGGGGATCCGGAAAGTCTAACCTTGTCTGTGGTATTCCGAGTAGGATTCCGGTATTGAATGACTGTGACGAGCTTCAAACTCCTGAAGGCTGGGCGTTAGTGACAAACGCAAAAGAATCAATGGATTCTACTCCAACCTGATTGAGAACCGACAGATGATTAGCCGTGCTGTGACAGAGCATTTGGACCATTTTCACTGAGAGGATGGAATGTAGCTATCAACAAGGTTGATGCCTCCAGACGATTAGCCGTGCAGTGACAGCGCATAGGACCATTTTCCCGACAGGATTAAAAGTAGCCATTGATGATGGTGATGCCCTACATACAGCTTGCCATGGAAAGGAGTAAGAAGGATTGGATGAAAGCAATGAGAAAGTAGAGATTCAAGAGGAGCATAGCATCTCCACACGCCTATCTGAAATTCCCACTATTGATTTACATAAGTATTTCTATCCCTCTTTATTTTCTATTTATTATTAATTTTCGAAAACCCATAAACCAATTTAATCTGCCTAACTGAGATTTACAAGGTGACCATAGCTTGCTTCATACCAACAATCTCTGTGGGATCGACCCTTACTCACGTAAGGTATTACTTGGATGACCCAGTACACTTGCTGGTTAAGTTGAACGAAGTTGTGAACCATGGTATTGGCATCATGTTTTTGGCGCCATTACCAGGGAATGAAAAGCAATGAATTTTGCAAAATGGAATAACACATGAATAACAATTTCGTCCACCAGTGATGATCTGTGACACTCATCATTATTCTCACCTATGAACGCGTGACTGACAACCACTTCCGTTCTACCTTAGACCGAGCGCGTATCTCTTGCATTCCTTAATCAGAATCTTCGTGGTATAAGCTAGAATTGATGGTGGTATTCATGAGAATCCAGAAAGTCTAAACCTTGTCTGTGGTATTCCGAGTAGGATTCAGGGATTGAATGACTGTGACGAGCTTCAAACTCGCGATTGTTGGGCGTGATGACAGACGCAAAAGGATCAAGGGATTCTATTCCGACATGATCGAGAACCGACAGATGATTAGTCGTGCTGTGACAGAGCATTTGGACCATTTTCACTTAGAGGATGAGATGTAGCCATTGATAACGGTGATGCCCTACATATAGCTTGCCATGGAAGGAGTAAGAAGGATTGAAGGAAGGCAGTAGGAAAGCAGAGATTCAGAAGGAGCACAACATCTTCATACGCCTATCTGAAATTCCCATCAATGATTTACATAAGTATTTCTATCTTTATTTTCTGTTTATTTATTATTATTATTATTCGAAAACTGTATAACCATTTATTATCCGCCTGACTGAGATTTTCAAGATGACCATAGCTTGCTTCATACCAACAATCTCCGTGGGATCGACTCTTACTCACGTAAGGTTTATTACTTGGACGACCCAGTGCACTTGCTGGTTAGTTGTGCGAGGTTGTGAAGAAAGTGCTGAGTTATAAATGCGCATACCAAGTAGAATGCCATTAATAGAGATCACAATTTCATGCACCAAAAGCCATGAAGGAGGAGAATAAAATGGCTCAGTGAACTATGATGACCCAAACTATGTGATTTTCACTCCTTATCCCAATCCTTGTCTATTCACCCATATTATAGAGGAGTGAAGTTTCAAGGCTTGAAACATTGCTTCAGCACATATTGATTTTTCTTCTCCCAAGATTAGAATGCAATAGTAGCGTTCACAAAGGAGAGAGAGAGAGAGAGAGAGAGAGAGAGAGAGAGAGAGAGAGAGAGAGAGAGAAGTGACATACAACCATACTTTCAATCTTCTCTTTCAACCTTTTTCATCTTGCTTCTTGAATCTGAGCCATGCATCCTTGCTTTGGCCCCAAGTGTAATTTTTTATATTTGATAAGCAACATAGAGCACCATTGACTTCAGTTTCTTCATTTTTCAATTCGGTGCTTGTTCAGAGTTGATTTCTCTACCGTTTCTTGATGAAGCACAAATGGAGAAATCACCTTTTTGTGATTTTATTTTTAGATTAGATCTTTCTTTTTTGCTATAGACCCTTTCCTTTCTCTTCTTTGCTTGAAAATGGAAACTAGCTTTTTTATCTTCCCTTTGCTCTAGCTTCAAAACTTTTCCATTCTTTCTTTTTGTTTCAGTGTGATGTGATGTAAAAGAAAGAGAAGAGAGAGTTTTGGTTTCGATGGTATGGAGTGTTTGAATGAAATGAAATTCAAGTTCAGAAGAGTGAGTTTTGGTTATGGACCACCGTATGGGCTTAAATTTGATTATGGGCCAATTTGTTTTCTTTCTTTATTGGGCTTGACATTTGCTTTTGTTTCTTATGAGTGATATAGTGAGTATAGCAGATATCTTCTTGAGTTATATTGTGTATGTATATGGGCTTGACTTAGTTTGGGCTCATTTTTATGCTTTTTGGGCCAGTGTAATTAATTCAAATTCTGCACACTAAACAAAAAAAATATACAAACAATTTGATATTAATCAAATAATTTTTAGTTATCATCTTAATCATAGTTTACTTCTCTAAACTCAACACTTTTCAAATAAATTTTATCAGTACTTAAGGGATGAAGGCATAGCTCATATATAGACTTACATGTCCGTATACTCCACAAGAAAATAAATGGCCTTGCTAAAAGGAAGTATAGACACATAGTAGAGACTGGTCTAACTCTACCAGCTACTACTTTTCTTCCCTTATACTATTTAGATGAAGCTTTCTCTATTGTTATTACAATCGTATGCTTTCTGTTGTTATAAATAACAAATCACCTTATGAACTCTTATTTCATCACGCTTTAAACTATGGTTTTCTTAAGGTGTTTGGTTGTTTATGCTATCTTAACATGAGACCTTGCAATCAACACAAACTTGAGTTAAGATCTCAACCTTATTTGTTTCTTCGTTACTCTACAAATAAAAAAGGTTACAAATGCTTATGTGCAAATGGCAAACTCATAATTTCTAGGGATGTTATATTTCATGAGAATAAATTTTCATTTATGACACTATTTAAAAAAAATCTGACAATCACTTTTTTTTTCTAGCACATATATTGTTTCTGAACTCTTACCTACTATCCCAGTTCTCCCCTTCTCATATAGATCCTCATAATCATATTAATACATTTGTTTACTCTAACAATCACCATTCAAAAGAATCATATAATTCTAATTATCTACCAGATTCCTCATCTTTAGATAACAGTACATCTCTTAGAAATACTTTACCTCAACAGCAACAACAAATTTGTCCTACACATGCTGATAATCTAATACCTATCTCAAAATATTGAGATCAACTTACCTTTTACGTCATCATCTTGTAACTTAAATCCTACCACAAATCAAAATTTACATTCAATGAAGACAAGGTCTAAAACTGGAGCCTTGCAACTAAAGGCACTATATGTTACTTCATCTGATGCAGATTTAGGCCGTTCCCATCAAATTTCCAAGTCTGTTTAAATTGCTTTAAAACTACCAAAATGGAAAGAGGCTATGATGGTTGAATATCAAGCTTTCTTGCATCACAAGATATGGGCCTTACTGAAACTTTCCCCGAATGAAAAAGTCATCAGCTGCAAAATGGATTTTACTCTAAAAAAGAATGCTCAAGGAAAAGTTGCAAGTCAAAAAGTCAGGCTTTCTAGAGGTTATACTCAAATGGCTGGGGTAGACTTTGATCAAGTCTTCTCACCAGTTATAAAACTTGTAACAATTAGGATCATACTAACTAGCTTTGTCTAATGGATGAAAGGTAAAACAGTATGATTTTCACAATGCCTTCTTAAATGGCACTTTATACGAAATAATATACATGATCCAACCACCTATTTTTGTTCATAATAATATACATGGCACCAAATCAGATCCTTCTCTCTTCACAAGGTTCACTCTAAATTTAGTAATGTATATTTTAATTTATGTAGATGATATGTTAGTAATGAATCTAAGATTTCCACCGTCTTAAATAGATTGCATTCCACCTTTTTTCTTAAATACATAAGAGATTTAATTTTTTTTTAGGTATTGAAGCTATAGTTCACTTTGATTATTTAATCCCATTGAATCAAAATAAATACATTAAAGAACTTCTCACAAGAGCTAGAATGCAAGAAGCAAAACCAGTAATTACTCATATGGTTAGTAAATCTAAATTGACTGCAACTATAGGAACTCCATTTGAAGACCCCTCTCTTTGCAGATCAATCATTGGGGGATTGTAGTATATAACAATTACTAGACCAGACATCTCCTTCTCAGTAAATAAGTTGAGTAAATTCATGGCAAATCCAAGTCAAGATCACTGAATAACAACAAAATGAGTTCTTAGATATTTGGCAGATACTTATAATTTAACTCTTCAATTTCATAAGACTAATAAACTTCGTTTAACTTCCTTTTCAGAATCATATTGGACAACAGATGTAGATGATTGTCGTGCAATCATTGGGTATGTGTTTACTATGGATCGAACTTAATTTCATGGAAATGCACAAAGAAATCCATTGTAACTAGGAGCTCTACAGAGGCTGAATTTAGAGTTCTAACAACAGTGTTCTCATAATTATTTGGATTCAAATGTTACTGTCAGAATTTCATCAATCAAGCGCCACTTTCCCTATTATTTTTTGTGACAATATGTCTACTATCCTTATAGCTTACAATTTAATTCTTCATGATAGGACCAAACACTTTTGAGCTAAACTTATTTTTTTAAGGGATCAAGTAATGCAAGCTATTGTTGCTATAGCACATGTTCCAGGCACTAAGTAAGTTCCAGATATTCTAACAAAACCATTGATTGCATTTCTGTTTGACAAGTTCAGGGACAAACGCAAGTTGTCTATACAACCTCCCTGAATTTGAGGGGGGATCTTAGGTTATATATATAGGGCTGGCAATATATATCCTACTCGTGGATACTTAACTTGAACAGTTCGGGTAGGGTGGTCTACCCACCCCGTTGCGGGTAGGATAGGGTGTGGTGCGAGTTTGCCTGTGAGTAGGGTAGAGTACGGGTTCAGGTATACCCTATCCTACCCTATCCACACCCCTAATATATTATATAATATATATGTAAAAGTTATGTATGTAGTGAAGAAAGTGAGTGTTGAACTCACAATCTTCTTCTTATATGAATTTAAAATAACTACTAAACTAGTTGATGATTATATTATTTGTAATTTTATGTTGAATTTCTTTAAAGATTTTATTGTTTTTAATTTTAATTTGAACTTAGTTTTTTATTTTCTATTTTATTAATGTTCATACCCTGGCCCAATGTTAAGGGCCCAGGTCCAGTCGAAAGGCCTGATATTATAGATTAAGCCTAGCAAAGCACCCACCTCCATTCAAGAGGTCGGTGTCAACCCCGACTTGGTACGAAGAAGTCGGTTGTGAGATTAGCTGGCAGTTAAATACTCATTCAAATGGGTAACCGCCCCTGAAATCTCTCTAACCACTTCATAAAGCCATATCTTAACCTCCCTAAGATAATGGGACGGTTATTATCCTAAAGATACGGCACTACTCCAACGGTGGTTATTGGCTCACCACTATAAGTACACTGACACACCTCAGGTAAGGAAAAAAGTCCAATACTCTCTAAGACCTGCTTACACCCTTGCTAACTTAGGCATCGGAGTGTCCTTGCAGGTACCACCCCCCATTCACACGCGAGCACAAGTCGGACGGAGCCTCCCGAGTTGCGGACATACCCGGAGTTCTCCTCCACCATACACTTGGGCCGCCAAACGCCATCCATTGGACTAATCTCCGGTTACCTACCGTAACATTGGCGCCGTTGCCGGGGACCCGAGAGATCATCCCTCGATGGCAGAAAGATCCCATGAAGAAGGCCATGTCGAAACAGATTCTGAGCAAGAGAATCTAGGCATGGGCAATGACAATGAAGACACAGCCCAACATCAAGATAACGACCAACACAGAGAGGGTACCTCTGGAATGAAGAATCCAAAGGTAAACTCCTCAGATGGTCGTAAATCAGAAAAGGGTGGACCATCCCACGTAACTGAATTGATGGGACTAGTCCATAGCCGCCTGGAGCAATTGGAACAAGAGCGGGAGAGGCAAAAGGAAACCGAAAGGTACCTTAAGGAAGAGATGGAACGGCGAAAAGAGTTAGAAAGAAAACTCTTGCAGCTAGAATCCTCTCTCAAGAACTCCCGCGACGAAGGAGAAGATCAACTCCCAGGCGGAGAAGATCCTTTCAGCGAGGACATAATGAGGGCAAAAGTTCCAACGAACTTCAAAAGCCCTGATATGGACCTCTATGATGGAACTACGGATCCAAAGCATCATCTTAGCAACTTCAAAAGCCGGATGTATCTAGCTGATGCCTCCGACGCTACGAGATGCAAGGCTTTCCCGACCACTTTATCGAAAGCAGCGATGAAGTGGTTCGATAGCCTCCCCCCGAGATCCATTACTAGTTTTGAAGACCTCTCCAGGAAATTCTTGATGAGGTTCTCAATTCAGAAGGATAAAGTAAAACATACACCGAGCCTCCTGGGAGTAAAACAGGAGGTCGGAGAGTCTCTACGAGCCTACATGGAAAGGTTCAATAAGGCATGTTTAGAGATCCAAGACCTGCCCACAGAGGCAGTAATAATGGGGTTAGTCAACGGACTTAGAGAAGGCCCCTTCTCACAGTCCATATCTAAAAGGCACCCCGTTTCTCTAAGTGATGTACAAGAAAGGGCCGAAAAGTACATCAACATGGAAGAGAATGCCAAATTAAGAGACCTGAGTTCACGACCTACTTCCTCCTCTAGGGAAAGGGAAAGGGAAGTCAGGAAGAAGGAAGAACCCGGTCTCGAAAGGCCCAGAAAGTATCACTCTTATACTCCTCTAAAGACTTCTATAGTGGATGTATACAGAGAGATCTGCAACACTGAAAGGCTGCCAACCCCAAGACCTATTAAAAACAAAAAAGGGGGAAGTCGCAGCGAGTATTGCGAGTACCATAAAATATATGGTCACTCCACCAACGACTGTTACGACCTCAAAATGTGATAGAAAAGCTGGCTAGAGAAGGTCGGCTTGGCAGATATCTCTTGGAGAGGTCGGACACCCATGGAAAGAGAAAGCGAGAGGATATGGATAGGAGAGATCCTCCACCACAAACCCCTGAGAGACACATCCACATGATCTCAGGAGGATTTGCGGGAGGTGGAGTCACCAAATCTTCTCGCAAAAGACATCTGAAGAGAGTCTATCAGGTCGGGGATGAGACACCCGACCTCCCCACTATATCATTCACAAAAGAGGATGGGCAAGGAATAATCCCCGGGCATGATGACCCCGTGGTGATAACTATGATCCTAGCCAACGCCCATCTCCACAGAACCCTAGTAGACCAAGGGAGCTCGGCGGACATCCTTTTCAAGCCCGCCTTCGACAAGCTAGGGTTAGATGAAAAAGAATTGAGAGCTTACCCCGACACTCTATATGGGTTAGGGGATACGCCAATAAAGCCACTGGGATTTTTACCCCTTCACACCACCTTCGGAAAAGGGGAAAAATCAAGGACTCTGAGTATAGACTTTATAGTCATCGATGAAGGGTCAGCCTACAATGCCTTAATTGGCAGAACTACCCTTAATCGACTTGGAGCAGTAGTGTCAACCCCTCACCTCTGCATGAAATTCCCGACTCCAGGAGGAATAGCAACGGTGAGGGGAGACCAAAAATTGGCAAGGAAGTGCTACAACGAAAGCCTGAATCTGAGAGGAAAGGGCAAAGAAGTCCACACCATAGAGTTAGGTAGGACAAGGACAAGAGAAGAGCTACGACCCCAGCCGGGTGGAAAAACCGAGGAGATACAAATTGGTAAAGAGGAAGGCAAAACGACTTACATAGGAGCCAACCTAGGGGAAACCCTGAAACAAAGGTTGGGTGAACTCCTAAAAGCTAATTCCGACCTCTTCGCCTGGAAGGCTTCCGACATGCCCGGGATTGATCCCGAGCTCATGTCTCATAGGCTCTCGGTTTACCCAGGGTCCCGACCTGTACAGCAAAGAAGACGCAAGCTCGGCCCAGAGAGGGCCTCCATAGTAGAAGAGCAAGTACAGGCGCTCCTGGAAGCCGGCTTTATCAGAGAGGTCAAATACCCAACATGGCTAGCCAATGTAGTGCTAGTCAAAAAACAAAATGGTAAATGGAGGATGTGCGTCGACTATACCGACCTGAATAAGGCCTGTCCTAAGGACCCTTATCCCTTACCAAGTATTGATACCCTGGTGGACTCCAGCTCAGGGTACCAATACCTATCATTCATGGACGCCTACTCGGGATATAACCAAATCCCGATGCATGAACCCGACCAAGAGAAAACATCGTTCATCACACCAAAAGCCAACTATTGCTACGTGGTCATGCCATTCGGACTAAAGAATGCAGGAGCCACGTACCAAAGGCTGATGAACAAAATGTTTTCCTCCCATTTAGGGAGCCTAATGGAGGTATACGTCGACGACATGTTAGTAAAAACCAAGCAAGAAGTCGACCCCTTAACCGACCTCTCACAAGTCTTCGACACTATAAGGTTGCATGGGATGAGATTAAATCCCGCAAAATGCGCCTTCGCAGTAGAAGCAGGGAAATTTCTAGGCTTCATGCTAACACAAAGAGGGATTGAGGCCAATCCCGACAAGTGCAGAGCCATCCTAGAAATGAAGAGCCCGACTTGTTTAAGAGAGGTCCAACAGCTCAATGGCCGACTTGCAGCCCTCTCCAGATTTATGGCAGGATCGGCACTAAAATCCCTTCCACTATTCTCCCTGTTAAGGAAGGGATGCCAGTTTGAATGGACTCCGGAATGTGAGGAGGCGTTCCAAGAGTTCAAAAATTTCTTAAGCCAACCTCCTATCTTGACCCGACCAATACCGGGAAAAGACCTCGTCCTATACTTATCCGTCGCAAACAGGGCTGTCTCATCAGCCCTGATCAGAGAAGACGAGGTCGGGCAACACCCGGTCTATTTTACCAGCAAGGTTCTACAAGGTCCTGAACTAAGGTACCACAAACTAGAGAAGTTTGCTTACTCCTTAGTAATAGCCTCAAGAAGGCTAAGACCTTACTTCCAGGCTCACACGATAAGAGTCCGTACGAACCAGCCCATGAAGCAAATCCTTCAAAAGACGGATGTTGCAGGGAGAATGGTTCAATGGGCGATAGAGCTCTCCGAGTTCGATTTGAGATACGAAGCTCGGACTGCAATTAAAGCCCAGTGCCTCGCCGACTTCATCGCAGAATACGCAGGTGAACAAGAGGAAAAACCAACTACATGGGAACTCTATGTAGACGGGTCCTCCAACAAAATAGGGAGCGGCGCAGGCATAATATTGGTAGATGGAAAAGGAACCCAGTTAGAGGTCTCCTTAAAATTTGAATTTCCAGCTTCAAACAATCAGGCAGAATATGAAGCCTTGATTGCAGGATTAAAGCTAGCAGAAGAAGTTGGCGCCACAAAGGTGACAATCTATAGCGACTCACAAGTGGTGACTTCCCAAATAAGTGGGGAATATCAGGCAAAGGACCCCAATATGAAGAAATACTTGGAAAAAACCTTGGAACACCTTGGGCACTTTGCGGAAACCGAGATCAAACACATAACTCGGGATCTAAATAGCAGAGCTGACGCCCTCTCCAAGTTAGCAAGTACCAAACCCGGAGGGAACAACAGAAGCCTGATTCAAGAGACCCTACAAGAGCCCTCGGTATCAAAAGCAGAAGATGAACGAGAGGTTCTTGAGGTAGTCGGCCTAAACCTCGGATGGATGAATCCCTTAGTCGAATACCTTAAATTCGACATCCTCCCCAAAGAGGAGAAAGAGGCTAAAAAGATCCGAAGGGAAGCACAACATTATACTTTGGTGAGAAATGTCCTTTACAGAAGAGGGATATCAGCACCATTGCTGAAGTGCGTACCGACCTCAAGAACCACCGAGGTGTTGGAAGAAGTACACAATGGGATTTGCGGAAACCATCTCGGAGCAAGGTCGCTAGCCAGAAAAGTAATCCGAGCAGGATTCTATTGGCCGACCTTGCAGAAAGATGCTACCGACTTTGTGAAAAAATGCCAGCCATGCCAGATGCATGCAAATTTCCACGTAGCTCCACCAGAAGAGCTCATTAGTATAACTTCCCCCTGGCCCTTTGCAAAATGGGGGATGGACCTGTTAGGTCCTTTTCCCCAAGCACCAGGGCAAGTTAAATACTTAATCGTGGGAATAGATTACTTCACAAAGTGGATAGAAGCAGAACCATTAGCCACTATCACTGCTCAAAGAAGTCGCAGGTTCCTCTACAAAAACATCATCACAAGGTATGGGATACCTTATTCCATCACCACAGATAATGGAACCCAATTCATCGACGCCACCTTCAGAAACCTGGTAGCCAGCATGAAAATCAAGCATCAATTCACCTCGGTAGAACACCCACAAGCCAATGGGCAAGCCGAGGCAGCTAACAAGGTCATACTGGCAGGTTTGAAGAAAAGATTACAGGAAGCAAAGGGAGCTTGGGCCGAAGAGCTCCCTCAAGTACTGTGGGCCTATAGGACAACTCCCCAATCCGCCACAGGAGAAACACCTTTTCGACTAGTGTACGGCGTAGAAGCCATGATTCCTATAGAAATCAGTGAGCAAAGCCCAAGGGTAATTCTCCATGATGAGGTCGGAAATGTACAGGGGCACAAAGAGGAGCTCGACTTGCTCCCCGAAGTCCGAGAGAACGCCCAGATAAGAGAAGCAGCATTAAAGCAAAGAATGGCTACCAGATACAACAAAAAAGTCATTCGAAGAACATTTGCTGTAGACGACTTGGTCCTAATCAGAAACGACATTGGAGTCAACAAGTCGGGGGAAGGAAAGCTCGCCGCCAATTGGAAAGGGCCATACAAAATCAAAGAAGTGTTAGGGAAAGGTTATTATAAAATAACCGACCTGGATGGCACTGAGTTACCAAGGTCGTGGCATGCTTGTAATATGAAAAGGTACTACAGCTAGAAGCGAACTCTACTCCCTGATGTACTCTTTTCCCAGCTTCATGATTTTTTCCCAAAAAAGGGTTTTTTCTGGAGAGGGGTTTTTAACGAGGCATCATAGTAGAGGCTAAGGGAAATATACTGTCAAGACCCTTAGTAGCAAAAAGGTACCTTCCCGATTAATAAAGATCTTTTTCACTAATATATTTCTCTTAAATATCCTTCTCTATTTTTATATAAGTCTTTCTACGAAACGCGCCGACTTAAGCTCGACAAAGCGTGAAAATCCCATGAATCGACCTAGATGGTCGTCAGGATAAAACGACGAGGTACAAGTCGGTGTAAAGAGGTTATACAAGTCGATCGTAAAAACTCGTGAACTAACCCGACTCATAAGTCGGAAAGTGATCCCGAGTAGAGAAACTCGGAAAGCTTCGATCCACAGATCGGAACATAACACCGAGTAGAAAAAAAACGCATCGCAAAAATAACCTAAGTCATAAAACTCACCAAAGCAAAGATGAGTATAAAGGATAAACAAAAGAGATTGAGAAACCTAGAAGAAGTTTAAAGGTTGCATACGAGCCTTTGCACGAAAAGGCTCGAGAAAACAATGCAAGCTAACAAAAGGTTTTTTTTTTTCCGAAAAGATCAAACATATCCAAAACAGAAAAGCATGCATACGCGCAAAGTAACTAAAACCCTTATTCAAAAAGGGGCACCCACTTTGATTAGAAAACCCTTATCCAAAAAAGGGAATTTATTTTGTTTAAACCCTTATCCCAAAAAAGGGCAACAAACAGAATACTTTGTTTACGGCCCCAAAAGGCCAACAAGCAAATTGTTCAAACACCACCAGCAAATAAATAGAAGTTTAAAAAAGGGGGACCCACAGGCCGGGCCCCCATATAGCCACAAAATAAAAAGAAGTCATTTCTTGGAAGCTGCAGAGGAATCACCACCACCAGGAGGAACGTCACCAGGACCGGGAGGAGGAGCCAAAGAGGAAGTCGGAGCAGGAGTGGAAGGACTCGGATCATCTTTAGAAGGAGGAGGAGACTCTATAATCCTCTGCCCCCGAGTCTTTAGGTCTGACTCTGAAAGGACCTCGGGAACAGGAGGATCAACAATGGCGCCATCAATCACCACTTTGTCAGGATGTAATGGAGAAAGATCCAAGTCGGGGGCTATAACCCTGACCTGCTCTAGGAAAATTCTCCAAGACTCCTCGGCGCCATCGGCGATAGAGTCCTCCAAGTCAGCATAAGCAGTCCGAGAGTTCAGCAAATCCTTCTTCACTTCCACCATATCTTTAAATAGGCTTTGGTAACTCTCCTGGGCTGCCTTCCTTAAATTTACCTCCATAGTACATTGGGCTCGCAGCTCGCTCTCCTTCTTCCGGAGGTCGTCTCTCTCCTTCCTTAACTTATCCCTCTCCTCCTTTAACTCCTTCTGATGTTTTTCAAACATAAGAAGCCTCTCCTCCAGCTCCTCGACCTTTGGGGAAGTACCCAAGGAGCTGAGGGGAGTCTTCTCAAACATGTCCAGAAGTTTGCCACAAACTCCCGCCGCCCTAAAACTTTCTTCGGCCAGAGTGGCAAGGTGCTTCCGAACAGAAACATCATCCATATTAATAAGTGAATAGATGTTCTTTTGGACGAAGGCAAGAGCCTCCGCCCTAACACCACCTTCCCAAGAAGGGCCAGACTCTGAAGTCTTGCGCTTCTTACTCTCTGGCTCGGAGAACGGTTGGGCAGAAGGGAGTGGTCGAGCCAAATTTGAGGAGGAGGAAATAACAATAGGCTGAGAGGGAGTACCCACATTTCTAGGAGGAGGAGGAAGAGGAGGAGGAGAGACGACCGCCTTGGAACCCCCGGACCTGGCCCGAGACTTTGCCTTGGCTTCCTGCACCCTCTGGTAGGACTCTTGAGCATTTTTCTTTGCCATATCTACAAAAGAAACAACCAAGTTACAAATCGGCAAAATACAAGTCGGAAAAATACAAGTCGGTGAAATACAACTCGGAAATAGGAAATGCATGCGCTACCTATGCAAGATTGAACAAATACCGACGTCCCCTGGAGGATTTTTCTCGTATCCAAGTATGGGGCCTTCCCCCATGCTTCTCGGAAAAACCCTACAATGGCCGCCTCCACCTCGTCTAGGTCATCTAGACCAATTTTTTCACAAGGGGTGGCCGGCAGCCAATAAAGGGGAAAGCGGGGGGAGGAATGCTCGTCCAGAAAAAAGGGGTGGTGACCCTCTACAGCTTGAACCTTGAAGAAGAAGTTTTTGAAGTTGTGGAAGGATTCATCAAAAAGGGTGAAAATCCTCCGACCTTGAATGGCTCGGAAGGATACCCATTGTTGCTTATTATTTAGCCCACTAAAGGGCTTAGTCATATGGAAAAGATAAAAGAAGATTCTCAAGGAAGTCGGGAAGTCCAGAGCGTGGCTTATAAACTGGTAGATCTTCAAGAAACCCCAGGAATTGGGATGGAGTTGAGTAGGGGCAACCTTACAGTGGTGCAGAACGGATATCTCAAAATCCGAGAAAGGAAGAAAAACACCCAAACGGGTGATCATGCATTCATACATAAAGAAAAAGTGAGGGGTCGCCTCATCAACTCTCCCAAAGCAGACCCGGTCTTCAGGACCCGGGATTATCAATTCATATTTGGGCTCGTCCTCGTCCGAAGTACAGAGCCTATGGTGAGTACGAAGGTGGGTGACGAACTCAGCGTCGACCAACGGTTCCTCCCCAAGGACCGTATCGTCAACCCACTGAGAAAGAATGTCTACAGAAGCCATTTTTTATGTAAAGAAAAGTGGCAGAAAACCTACAAAAGGGAAAAAGGAAAAAAGAAAATCAAAAAACAAGGCCACTAAAGAAGAAAGATTCGAAACTAGAATCTACGGGTCAACCTATCTACTCGCCAAACAAAACATGCAAACAAAAATGACATGGGAAAAGCAGAACTAACCTTTAGCCGAAAATGAAGGTTGGAGAGAGCTGAAGTCTTCAAACACAAGAATGCAACACAAACAGGATAAGGAGAAGTTTGAAAGATTGCAGAAACGGAAAATGGAAAGAGAGGGAAAGTATTTATAAATAGGCTAAGGGGCATAATGGTAAAAACGAGGCAGTCATTAATGCGACTGCACCGTTACCAAAGTCCTCAATCCCTGAATGATCCCTCAACGGACACGACGCTTGAATTGACGTAACTGTCAGAAACCAAAAGTCGCGAAAATCACGTCGGTTCTTACCATCCGTATTCTTTCAAACAAGTCGACTACGAACCCGAGTTGAATACTTGAACCCAAACTTTAAAGAAAATTTGGGCTCAAGTAGGGGCACTGTTCATACCCTGGCCCAATGTTAAGGGCCCAGGTCCAGTCGAAAGGCCTGATATTATAGATTAAGCCTAGCAAAGCACCCACCTCCATTCAAGAGGTCGGTGTCAACCCCGACTTGGTACGAAGAAGTCGGTTGTGAGATTAGCTGGCAGTTAAATACTCATTCAAATGGGTAACCGCCCCTGAAATCTCTCTAACCACTTCATAAAGCCATATCTTAACCTCCCTAAGATAATGGGACGGTTATTATCCTAAAGATACGGCACTACTCCAACGGTGGTTATTGGCTCACCACTATAAGTACACTGACACACCTCAGGTAAGGAAAAAAGTCCAATACTCTCTAAGACCTGCTTACACCCTTGCTAACTTAGGCATCGGAGTGTCCTTGCAGGTACCACCCCCCATTCACACGCGAGCACAAGTCGGACGGAGCCTCCCGAGTTGCGGACATACCCGGAGTTCTCCTCCACCATACACTTGGGCCGCCAAACGCCATCCATTGGACTAATCTCCGGTTACCTACCGTAACAATTAATATGTATGAAATTTAGAATGACTAAATTTTATATTTGTTTAAAAACTTTTTATTTT
This sequence comes from Arachis stenosperma, assembly GCF_014773155.1. Classification (NCBI taxonomy): domain Eukaryota; kingdom Viridiplantae; phylum Streptophyta; class Magnoliopsida; order Fabales; family Fabaceae; genus Arachis; species Arachis stenosperma. Next base: position 77,309,371 of record NC_080383.1, read on the forward strand.
TCTGCGGGTAAGGTAGGGTTCAGAATTTTAGAGTGCGAATAGGATTAAGGTTGAGAAATTCTTAACCCACAAGTAAAGTAGGGTAAAATTTTAAAAAAGTTTTCAATTTGCGAATAGAGTTAGGATCCTACCCTACCCATTGCTAACTCTATATATATAAAAGTATGGTACAACAAGGCAGTTAGAATGCTAACTAACATATCTATATATAGCAGCAACTATAATGTGTAAAACATTCTTATCATTCAATACAGTTTCTCATTGATTCCTAATACAACTACTCTTCTTTCTCATTCTATTTTTTTTCTTTCTTTCTTTATTATTGAATATCTTATAATAATGATGACAGAGATATTGGTCCAAAGTAATTTATAATATTTTTTCTATTTCAAAGTATACAATAAAAATTTTACTAAGAGAATATAAGATATAATTTATATTTATCTTTTATACATAAATATCATTATATATAATTATTCATAATTCCTATAAAAAGGGAGGTAAGTAAAAAAGACAAAGAAGAAAATACAAAACAGTATATTAATATTATTTTATCACTAAATCTCCCAAATTAGAAATAAAATTAAACACGTAAAAAATATAATTTAAATATTGAAAAGACTCAACATATATAAAGAGTTATGAAAAATTAATTTGTATGAGATAAAAATGATAAAATTCACAATAAAAATTTATAAAAACATAAATAAATAGGAACAAAAAAAATAGAGCACAATAACAAATAATAATATTTTATAGTTTATAAAAAAGGTAGAAATATTGCATCATAGAAGGAAAAAAAGTATTATCGAATGAAATAACTATTGGTAAAAGAATGAGATTCTCTTCTAGCATATATCACCTTTTACGTGAATAAGTTATGAAATATAGAAATAGGTAAAGAAAAAAAATGAATAAAATTGTGTTTTTTTAATAAATTGAAGAAATATTCGCGACCATATAATTGATGGTGAACATATAACTATTAGACAATAAATTACAAGAAAATATTAATAAAAATATTAGATTTGATATTAAAATAAAAGAGAAATATAAAAAATGAATAAAAATCTAAAAATTGAAATAAAAACATTTAGGATCAAGGAAAGAAATAAAGAAAAACTTTTGATAAATAACAAAATATTAACGTGACAATAAATTGAATTAACTAAATTAAATAATTGATATAATAAATTAAGTATGAATCTTTGGCTCAATAAAATAAGTTAAATAAATAAAACACATCTTACAAATATGCCATGTAAAAATTATAACACTTTTAAAAACTAATAATCAAAATACATAAGATGAAAAAATTAATACAAATTAAAATAAAATTAATTTATTTATTTAAGTCAAATCAAATAATTAATATAATTGATTAGTTATAGTAATATAGTCAAATAAAATATTAAATAATTTAATATCTATCTCAATCAAATCAAATAAATGATTAATTATGACACTCTTAAAAATTATTAATCAAAATATATATATAAAAAAATGAATATAAATTAAAACAAAATCAATTTATTTAATTCAGTTAGATCAAATAATTAATATAATTTATTAGTTATAGTTAATGTTGTCAAACAAAATATTAAATATTTTATCTCAATCAAATTAAATAAATAAATAATTAATTAACGTATTTAAATGAATCAAATTAAATAAATTAAAAAATATCTTAAAAAATATACCATGTCAGTTATGCTGTTAATTGAAGAAACTCAATTTTAATATTACAAAATAATAATAATAATATAGTAATGTTAAAATAATTAGCTTTTAATCTTAAGTTTCTCAATTGGCATGCAATAATTATGTGATTCCATTTTTAAAATGGTATTTCTTGTATACGATTTTTTAAGTTATGTTATATTTGTTTATAGTTATGTGAAATTTAATTATTTTTATTTATTTATTTGGTATATTTTAAATTGAAGACAATGAATATAAATATAATCAATAAATATATTATTTATATACTATTTATTAAATACATTTTAATAATTTCAGTTAATATAATACATTCTCATATTTTTATAAAATACATTAATTATATTTATATATATAACTTTATTTTAATGTATTTTTTATATTTTAATATTGATTTGAGTGCGTGTGGTTAATTTTACGGCTAATATGTGAGTTGTCACTCGTGTTGATAAAGATCCCGGTATACAAATTGTTAAAAATTTAAAAATTCAACTCTTTTTAGCATATAGTACAACTTATAATTGGTAATAAATAAATTTTAAGATGATAGACACCAAATGCTGACGTTGACATTAACAATCTTAAATCGGATCGAGATTACAAGTTACTTAGAATAGTATGATTCTAAATTTGTTATCCATATCTTTTTTTTTTTTCGTTGAGGACTTAAAGATTCCAAATTTTCCATTAAGGACTTTTTGTTGAAGTATATAAACCCTTGTCGTCTAAGGATTTTGGCATAGCAATTTCATTCGAAATTTCTTTTTCTTTACCTATTGCTTTTTAATAATTTTCTCCAGTATATTTTGTCTTTCATTACAACAAAATGGCTACTACCCTAGTTGACCAATCTGCCCTTGGTATGATTAAATTTTCTTCTTAACATAGCCTTTATTTTATTATTTCTATTCGGTTTCTATTCATTCAGAAGTAGCGTTTGTAACATTGCGACATGTTTTTAGGGTCACAATTTGATGAAAAGAATGTGCACAATCATGTCACTAAGGATACAAACGAGGTTATGTTGAACGGCGTGTCACATAATGGATTTACAGCACCAGAAATTAATTCATTTGGCCACTCTTTTAGGTATCAACTTCATTTTAGATTCTCTCATTTATCTTTAATTATTGATCCACTACACCAAAACTGAAATATTACGGCAGTTTGAAATGTTTTCACAGATATCCGTCGCATCAACCTTCATTAAATAAAATTTAGTGACAGTTTTAAAAAATTGTCGTAAAAAAACTGCCTCTATATGTAAGATTTGGTGTAATGATCATGAATGAAGGTTTATGTTTTAGAGCTTATGTTTTATGGGGTTTGGCAGGGCTTATGATGCTGAAAGTGAAAGACAAAAAGGTGTAGAAGAATTCTATAGATTGCAGCACATAAACCAAACATATGACTTTGTAAGCAGACTTTTTTTTATTCAAAATCATTTATCTATCTATGCTTTCTAAGCAATGTCATCGGACTCATGAATATATAATGCTATAACAGGTGAAGAAAATGAGGGAGAACTATGAAAAATTGAATAGAGCAGAAATGAGCATATAGGAATGTTGTGAGCTGCTAAATCAAGTAGTGGACGATAGTGATCCTGATTTGGATGAACCTCAAATTCAACATTTGTTGCAATCTGCTGAAGCCATTAGAAAAGACTATCCTAATGAAGATTGGTTGCATTTGACCGCACTCATTCATGGTATATGCATATTCATTTAGTATACATAAAGCTTGTCTAAAAGAGAAACTAAAATACTTAATAGATTATAAACCAACTTAAATTAGTAAAACGATCAACTTATTTGTCTGCCTAAAAATGTAGTAGAAGTTCAAATCCCATCTTATATATGTAATAATTTATTGGCTAGTGACATACTCTTAAATAAAGCTTTAATCTATAGTAAATTAATCCTTGACCTACCAAATTGTGAAAACTATGGAAAATAAAACAAGAAAGACTTTATCATAATCATAATATTCTTATTTTATTTAATATGATGAAACCTAAACGTCTTTTATTTATTGAGAGACACAACATATCTTAGATTATGATGAGGAGTTAACAAATGATTGTATGTGTTGACTTATTTTAGATCTTGGAAAGATTCTTCTTCTTCCTCAATTCGGAGAGCTTCCTCAATGGGCAGTTGTTGGTGAGAACTTTCACTCAACCATATTTACATAATTAATTTTTTCATTCCTATTAATTAGTGTAACTTTAAATTCAACATTCAACTAAATGATTATAACAAATACATATTTGAAGGAGATACATTTCCTGTTGGTTGTGCTTTTGACGAAGCAAACATTCACCACAAGGTAAACAAGTTGTTTATTATACATAACTTTTAATGGTTTGATGAGTTTCTTATCTTAAATTAGCAACTAATTAAAGTTTCTTTCACGTTGTAGTTTTTTAAGGAGAACCCGGATATAAAAAACCCTGCTTATAACACTAAGGATGGAATCTACACCAATGGATGTGGACTTGAAAATGTAATGATGTCATGGGGACATGATGACTATATGTATTTGGTAAGTCTATATTCAGTTCTTTACATAAACACAATGATTTTCAATGATTATATATATTTATTTTCAATTGAAAAAAATGTTTGTTTTATTTTAAAAATTCTTCTTTTTTGGAATATTTATGATTTAAGATTTATATTTTAGGATCTATGATTTAGGTTTAGAATTTAAAATAAATAAAATAATTAAAAAAATTGAAAAAAATTCTAAACATTATTATATGTCATTTTGATAATAATTTAATTTGCTCTTTTATGTATTATTTGAACTTTGGATTTGCTAAATAGCACACTTTTGTATCTTTAGGTTGCTAAGGAAAATGGTTGCACTCTACCTTCAGCAGGATTATTCATCATCAGATATCATTCTTTCTATCGTAAGCTTTTTCATCATGCGCTATATATCCATCTATAAAAATTTTGCATAATGATGTATAATCTTGTATTGCAGCTTTACATAAAGAAGGTGCATACTCTCATCTCATGAATGATGAAGATCGTGAGAACCTAAAATGGCTCCATATTTTTAAGTAAGTTCGTGTTTAACTTAAATGTATCTTTTTTTTCACATATTCTTATGCTTCTTGTTAATTATATCACGAACAATATCATATGAGTAACAAAATTTATTATTTTTTATTAACGTTTAGCTAACATTAAACTATAAATACTAAATTATAAATCATAAATATGATCCAAAATATTAAGCTCTAATATTTCTCATATATCACTCGTAATTTTGTGTAGCAAATATGATCTGTATAGCAAGAGTAAAGTGTTAGTTGACGTTGAAAAAATTAAGCCATACTATCAATCCCTCATTGAGAAGGTGAGACCAAATTTTATAGTTTTTTTTCTTAATTTAATATTCTGTGTTTTAGTTTAACGATTTGAGGTTCTTATTCTTTTATTATGACATGTTTTGCAGTATTTTCCGGCAAAGCTTAAATGGTGAATGGTGAAGCCTCGCAATATATATAGAATGGTGAGTAGAGAGTTGAGTTGTTTCTTCCTGGCAAGCATGTTACATAATTTATTTTTAGTTGATCAATCCGTTGCATTTCTTGTCTTTTTAAGTTGCATTTGCAAGGATGTAAATTCATGTAATAAATGCATTATGTATTTGTATATTGCAAACAAATAAATATATACAACTAAATATTTCTTTCAAACGTTCGTTCGCAGTTTCTATTCCTAATTTTAATATTTTAATATTTGTACGAAGGTTGCGAGAACCGAATTATCCGCTCATCACAACACCAAACTTAAATTGTTGCTTGTCCCCAAGCAACTGAAAATCAAATTGGATAAAAAGAAGAGAATATACTATAAATCCCAAAATATCAATGAATATTAGTTCTAATTAGATGAGCGGGACTTGTAGCTTTTTGTTTCTGAACAGTTTTGTCATCTCACTTTATCCTTTGAAGTTTAGAATGATTGACATCTATAAAAAATTCAGGGTTCAGATAGTGTTATTAATTCTCCTAGTTAAGTATGTTGATTCTTGAACACAGCTACTTTTATGAGTCTTGGCCGTGGCCCTAAGCACTTTGTTTTCCAGTATTACCACCGGATACATAAATACCACAGACACATGACTGGGTGAACCTTTTCAAATTGTGACTTAGCTTTGCTAAAGTCCCCAGTTAGAGCTGTTCAGAGCTCTTAAGCACACTCTTTTTGTTTTGGATCATGACTTTAACCACTCAGTCTCAAGCTTTGGCTTTTTCTGCTTGCTTTTTCTTTTTCTTTCTCTTTTTTTTTGATCTTTTTTTTTTCGCAAGCTTTGTTCTTCACTGATTTTTCTTGCTTCAAGAATCAGTTTTATGATTTTTCAGATTATCAATAACATTTCTCTTTTTTATCATTCTTTCAAGAGCCAACAATTTTAACATTAATAAACAACAAGATAAAAAATATGCATTGTTCAAGCATTCATTCAGAAAACAAAAAGTATTGTCATCACATCAATATAATTAAACTAAATTCAAGGATGGATTCGAAACTCATGTACTTCTTGTTCTTTTGTATTAAAAACATTTTTCATTTAAGAGAGGTGAAGGATTCATGGAATTATTCATAGCCTTAAGACATATTTACTAAACACTAATGATCATGTAATAAAGACTCAAAACATAAACAAACATGAAGCTTAAAACCAAAAAACAGAGAAATAAGAACAAGGAAGTTAAGGAATGAGTCCACCTTAGTGATGGTGGCGTCTTCTTCTTGAAGGACCAATGATGTCCTTGAGCTCCTCTATGTCTCTTCCTTGCCTTTGTTGCTCCTCCCTCATAGCTCTTTGATCTTCTCTAATCTCATGGAGAATGATGGAGTGCTCTTGGTGCTCCACCCTTAATTGGTCCATGTTATAACTCAAGTCTTCTAGAGAAGTGTTGAGTTATTCCCAATAGTTGTTTGGAGGAAAATGCATCCCTTGAGGCATCTCAGGGATTCCTTGATGACGAGCTTCCTCATATGTCTCTTGAGATCCATGAATGGGCTCTCTTGTTTGTTCCATCCTCTTCTTAGTGATGGGCTTGTCCTCTTTAATAAGGATGTCTCCTTCTATGATAACTCCAGCTGAGTAGCATAGATGGCAAATGAGACGAGGAAAAGCTAGCCTTGCCAAGGTGTAGGGCTTTTCGACTACTTTGTAGAGTTCTAGAAAGATGACTTCATGAACTTCTACTTCCTCTCCAATCATGATGCTATGGATCATGATGGCCCGATCCACAGTAACTTCAGATCGGTTGCTAGTGGGGATGATGGAACATTGGATGAACTCCAACCATCCTCTAGCCACAGGCTTAAGGTCCAGTCTTCTCAATTGAACCGGCTTGCCTTTAGAGTCTCTCTTCTATTGAGCTCCTTCAACACATATGTCCATAAGGACTTGGTCCAACCTTTGATTAAAGTTGACCCTTCTAGTGTAGGGGCGTGCATCTTCTTGCATCGTAGGCAAGTTGAATGCCAACCTTACATTTTTCGGACTGAAATCTAAGCATTTCCCCCGAACCATTGTAAGATAATTCTTTGTATTCGGGTTCATACTTTGATCATGGTTCCTAGTGATCCATGCATTAGCATAGAACTCTTGAACCATTAAGATTCTGACTTGTTGAATGGGGTTGGTTAGAACTTCCCAACCTCTTCTTTGAATCTCATGTCGGATCTCCGGATACTCATTTTTCTTGAGTATGAAAGGGACCTCAGGGATCACCTTCTTCTTGGCCACAACTTCATAGAAGTGGTCTTGATGGACCTTTGAGATGAATCTCTCCATCTTCCATGACTCAGAAGTGGAAGCTTTTGTCTTCCCTTTCCTCTTTCTAGAGGTTTCTCCGGCCTTAGGTGCCATAAGTGGTTATGAAAAAACAAAAAAGCTATGCTTTTACCACACCAAACTTAGAATGTTGCTCACCCTCGAGCAAAAGAAGAAAGAATATAAGAAGAAGAAGAAGATATGGAGGAGAGGGAGAGAGATGTGTTTTCGGCCAAGGGGGAGAAGAGAGGGTGGTGTTGTGTGAGAATGAAGAAAGATGGAGGGGTTTATATAGTGGAGGGAGAGGGGTTTGGTTCGGCCATTTAGGGTGGGTTTGGGTGGGAAAGAGATTTCAAATTTGAAGGTAGGTGGGGTTTATGGGGAAGAGTGGATGGATGCTAGTGGTGAAGAGGTAATGGGGAAGAGAGATTGAGATGATTGGTGAAGGTTTTTTTTTGGGAGAAGAGTGTTATTGGATTGTGTGAAGAAGAGAGAGGGTGAGTTGAGGTAGGTGGAGATCCTGTGGGGTCCACAGATCCTGAGGTGTCAAGGATTTATCATTCCTGCACCAATTAGGCATGTAAAACGCCCTTTGCATGCAATCCTGGCATTTAACACTAGGTTGATGCTTGTTTCTGGCATTAAACGCCAGCTCAATGCTTGTTTTGGGCGTTTAACGCCAATCTGCAGCATGTTTCTGGCGTTGAACGCCAGTTCCATGCTTGTTTCTAGCATTTAACGCCAGCTCCCCTCAGGGTGTAATCCTGGTGTTTAAACGCCAGACTGCTACTTGTTTCTGGCGTTCAATTCTAGATTCATGCTCTGTTCTAGCATTGAACGCCAGCCAGATGCTCCTTACTAGCGTTTAAACACCAGTAAGCTCTTCCTCTAGGGTGTGCTATTTCCTTTGCTATTTTTTATTCTGTTTTTAATTTTAGTATTTGTTTTGTGACTCCACATGATCATGAACCTAATAAAACATAAAAGAACAATAAAAATATAGATAAATAAAAATTGGGTTGCCTCCCAATAAGCGCTTCTTTAATGTTAATAGCTTGACAGTAAGCCCTCATGGAGCTCACAGATCATCAGAGCATTGTTGGGACCTTCCAACACCAAACATAGAGTTTGAATGTGGGGGTTCAACACCAAACTTAGAGTTTGGTTGTGGCCTCCCAACACCAAACTTAGAGTTTGATTGTTGGGGCTTTGTTTGACTCTGTATTGAGAGAAGCTTTTCATGCTTCCTCTCCATGTTTACAGAAGGATAACCTTGAGCTTTAAACACAAGGTAGTCCCCATTCAATTGAAGGACTAGTTCACCTCTGTCAACATCAATCACAGCTTCTGCTGTGGCTAGGAAGGGTCTTCCAAAGATGATGCATTCATCTTCCTCCTTCCTAGTGTCTATGATTATGAAATCAGCAGGGATGTAATGGCCTTTAACCTTCACTAACACGTTCTCTACCAATCAATAAGCTTGTTTTATTGACTTGTCTGCCATCTCTAATGATATTCTTGCAGCTTGTACCTCAAAGATCCCCAGCTTCTCCATTACAGAGAGTGGCATAAGATTTATACCTGACCCCAGGTCACACAGAGCCTTCTCAAAAGTCATGGTGCCCATGGTACAGGGTATTAAAAATTTACCAGGATCTTGTTTCTTTTGAGGTAAAGTTTGCTGAACCCATGTATCTAGTTCACTAACGAGCAAGGGAGGTGAATTTTCCTAAGTCTCATTAGCAAACAACTTGGCATTCAACTTTATGATAGCTCCTAGATATTGAGCAACTTGCTCTCCAGTTACATCTTCATCCTCTTCAGAGGAAGAATAGTTTTCAGAGCTCATGAGTGGCAGAAGGAGGTTTAGTAGAATCTCTATGGTCTCTATGTGAGCCTCAGATTCCTCTAGGTCCTCAATAGGGAACTCCTTCTTGTCTGGGAGATGTCCCATGAGGTCTTCCTCATTGGGATTCACGTCCTCCCCTTCCTCTCTAGGTTCGACCATTTTGATTATGTCCATGGCCTTGCACTCCCTTTTTGGATTCTCTTCAGTATTACTTGGGAGAGTACTAGGAGGAGTTTCAGTGATTTTCTTACTTAGCTGGCCCACTTGTGCCGCTAAATTTCTAATTGAGGACCTTGTTTCACTCATGGAACTTAAAGTGGCCTTAGATAGATCAGAGACTATATTTGCTAAGCTAGAGGGGCTCTGCTCAGAATTCTCTGTCTATTGCTAAGAAGATGATGGAAAAGGCTTGCTATTGCTAAACCTGTTTCTTCCACCATTATTAAAGCCTTGTTGGGGCGTTTGCTGATCCTTCCATGAGAAATTTGGATGGTTTCTCCATGAGGAATTATAGGTGTTCCCATAGGGTTCACCCATGTAATTCACCTCTGCCATTGCAGGGTTCTCAGGATCATAAGCTTCTTCTTCAGAAGATGCCTCTTTAGTACTGTTGGATGCATTTTGCCATCTATTCAGACTTTGAGAAATCATGTTGACTTGCTGAGTCAACATTTTGTTCTGAGCCAATATGGCATTCAGAGCATCAATTTCAAGAACTCTCCTCTTCTGAGGCGTCCCATTAATCACAGGATTCCTCTCAGAGGTGTACATGAATTGGTTATTTGCAACCATGTCAATGAGTTCCTGAGCTTCTGCAGGCGTTTTCTTTAGGTGAATGGATCCACCTGCAGAATAGTCCAGTGATATCTTAGAGAACTCAGATAGACCATAATAGAATATATCTAAAATGGTCCACTCTGAAAGCATGTCAGAAGGACACCTTTTGGTCATCTGCTTATATCTTTCCCAAGCTTCATAGAGGGATTCACCATCTTTCTGTTTGAAGGTCTGAACATCCACTCTAAGCTTGCTCAGCTTTTGAGGAGGGAAGAACTTAGCCAAGAAGACCGTGACCAGCTTATCCTAAGAGTCCAGGCTATCTTTAGGTTGTGAGTCCAACCATATTCTAGCTCTGTCTCTTACAGCAAAAGGGAAAAGCATAAGCCTGTAGACTTCAGGATATACTCCATTAGTCTTAACAATCTCACAGATCTGCAAGAACTCAGTTAAAAATTGATAGGGATCTTCTGATGGAAGTCCATGAAACTTGCAGTTCTGTTGCATTAGAGCAATTAGTTGAGGTTTCAGCTCAAAATTGTTTGCTCCAATGGCAGGGATTGAGATATTTCTTCCATTAAATTTGGAAGTAGGTGTAGTATAATCACCAAGCATCCTCCTTGCGCCTCTACCATTATTATTGGGTTCGGCCATGTCTCTTTCTGTTTCGAGATTCTCTGTAAGGTTTTCTCTGGATTGTTGTGCTTTAGCTTCTCTTAGCTTCTTCTTCAGAGTCCTTTCAGGTTCTGAATCTGCTTCAACAAGAAATTTCTTGTCCCTGCTCCTGCTCATATGAAAAAGAAGAGAACAGAGAAAAAAGAGAAATCATCTATGTCACAGTATAGAGATTCCTTTATGTGAGTAGAAGAATAAGAGAATAAAAGGAGAAAAAGGTAAGAATCCAAACACAGGGGGAAGAATGGGTTCGAATTCTTGAGTAGAAGAGAGGTGTTAGTAGATAAATAAATAAATAGAAGAAGATGAGAGAGAAGAGTTGATGAGCGGATAATTTATACGCTTTTTGGCATTGTTTTTAGTATGTTTTTAGTATGATCTAGTTAGTTTTTAGTATATTTTAATTAGTTTTTAATTAAAATTCACTTTTCTGGACTTTACTATGAGTTTGTGTGTTTTTCTGTGATTTCAGATATTTTCTGGCTGAAATTGAGGGACCTGAGCAAAAATCTGATTCAGAGACTGAAAAGGACTGCAGATGCTGTTGGATTCTGACCTCCCTGCACTCGAAGTGGATTTTCTGGAGCTACAGAAACCTAATTGGCGCGCTCTCAACGGCGTTGGAAAGTAGACATCCTGGGCTTTCCAGCAATATATGATAGTCCATACTTTGCCCAAGATTTGATGGCCCAAACCGGCGTTCAAAGTCACCTTCAGAATTCCCAGCGTTAAACGCCGGAACTGGCACCAAAATGGGAGTTAAACGCCCAAACTGGCATAAAAGCTGGCGTTTAACTCCAAGAAGAGTCTCTACACGAAAAATGCTTCATTGCTCAGCCCAAGCACACACCAAGTGGGCCCGGAAGTGGATTTTTATGTCATTTACTCATCTTTGTAAATCTTAAGCTACTAGTTCCCTATAAGTAGGACCTTTTACTATTGTATTTTTCATCTTTGGACATCTAGTTCTTAGATCAGATCTTGGTTCTTCTGGTTCCCTCTCTGGGACCGAAACCAATGATCACTCTTGTTCTTATGTATTTTCAACGGTGGAGTTTCTACACACCATAGATTAAGGTGTGGAGCTCTGCTGTACCTCGAGTATTAATGCAATCACTATTGTTCTTCTATTCAATTCCGCTTGTTCTTTGTCCAAGATATCACTTGTTCTTCAACTTGATGAATGTGATGATCCGTGACACTCATCATCATTCTCACTCATGAACAAAGTGACTGACAACCACTCTTGTTCTACAAGCATACGAGGCTCTAGTGAATATCTCTTGGATTCCTGATACACGATGCATGGTTGATCGCCTGATAACCGAGTGCTCGCCTGACAAACGAGCCAGCCATTCCGTGAGATCAGAGTCTTCGTGGTATAGGCAAGAACTGATGGTGGCATTCAAGAGAATCCGGAAGGTCTAACCTTGTCTGTGGTATTCTGAGTAGGATTCAATGATTGAATGACTGTGACGTGCTTCAAACTCCTGAAGGCGGGGCGTCAGTGACAGACGCAAAAGAATCACTGGATTCTATTCCGGCCTGATTGAGAACCGACAGATGGATAGCCGTGCCGTGACAGGGTGCGTTGAACATTTCCAATGAGAGGATGGGAGGTAGCCACTGACAACGGTGAAACCCTTGCATAAGCTTGCCATGGAAAGGAGTAAGAAGGATTGGATGAAGACAGTAGGAAAGCAGAGAGACGGAAGGGAAAGCATCTTCATACGCTTATCTGAAGCTCTCACCAATGATGTACATAAGTATCTCTATCTTTATCTTTATGTTTTATTCATCATCTATACCCATTTGAGTCTGCCTGACTGAGATTTACAAGGTGACCATAGCTTGCTTCATACCAACAATCTCCGTGGGATCGACCCTTACTCACGTAAGGTATTACTTGGACGACCCAGTGCACTTGCTGGTTAGTTGTGCAAAGTTGTGTAGTGATCACAATTTCGCGCACAAAGTTTTTGGCGCCGTTGCCGGGGATTGTTTTGAGTATGGACAACTGACGGTTCATCTTGTTGCTTAGATTAGGTATTTTTCTTCAGAGTTCTTGAGAATAAATTCTAGTGTTTCATGATGATCTGTTGAAGTCTGGCTGGCTGTGAAGCCATGTCTAATCTTATTGGACCGAGGTTTCAACCTATCATCACAAGAGCTTGTTGATTCCTATCAATCTTGCTATTGGAGCAATGATCTGCTAAGGCTTGGCTGGCCATTGGCCATGTCTAGTGTTTTGGACCGAAGCTTTCTTTGAAAGCTTGGCTGGCTGTGAAGCCATGTCTAATTCCTGGACCGGAGTCTTAGACTAACATTGCAATGATTCCTGGAATCCAAATTGAGAATTCTGAAACTTTTATTTTCTAGTTTCATATAATTTTCGAAAAAGCACAAAAAAATTTACAAAACCATAAAAACCAAAAATATTTTATGTTTCTTGTTTGAGTCTAGTGTCTAATTTTAAGTTTGGTGTCTTGCATGCATTGTTTATTTGATCTTGGTTCTATTTTCAAGTCAATAGTACAGGGAACTGAAGATTCAGAACATGCAGCAGAGGAATTACACAGAAAAAGCTGGGCGTTCAAAACGCCCAGTGAAGAAGGACAGACTGGCGTTTAAACGCCAGCCAGGGTGCCTGGTTGGGCGTTTAACGCCCAAAAAGGTAGTGCATTGGGCGTTAAACGCCAGAATGTGCACCATTCTGGGCGTTTAACGCCAGGATGGCACAAGGGGGAGGATTTTGTTTTCAAAATCAATTTTTTTCAAGTTTTCAAAGTTTTTCAAAATCAAATCTTTTTCAAATCATATCTTTTCAATCAAATGTTTTCAAAATCAATTTCTTTCCTTTTTCAAAGATACTTACTAACAATTAATGATTTGATTCAACAATTCAAGTATGTTACCTTTTCTGTTGAGAAAGGTTTAATGTTTGGATCATATCTTTTCTTGTTAGACAAGTCATTAATTTTTAAAATCAAATCTTTTTAAATTGTTTTCAAAATCATATCTTTCCAAACATATCTTTTTAAAAGCATAATTTTTTTATCATATCTTTTTAATCACATCTTTTTCAAAATAGTTTTCAAATCATATCTTTTTGATTTCTAACTTCAAAAATCTTTTTCAAAAATTACTTGATCTCTTTCTCACTCTTGATTTTCGAAAATTAATTAAATTTTTTTTTAAAAAAATGTTTTCAAAATATTTCACTTGATTTTCGAAAATTTCTTCCTCTCTTCCCATATCCTTCTATTTATGGAGTATCACTCCTTCACAATGCACAATTCGAACTCTATCTAGTTAATTTCGAATTCTTCTACCTCTTCCTTCTATTTTTCTTTTCCTCTGACACCTCAAGGAATCTCTATACTGTGATGTAGAGGATTCTATATTTTCTTGTTCTCTTCTCTTTCATATGAGCAGGAACAAAGACAAAGGCATTCTTGTTGAAGCTGACCCTGAACCTGAAAGGACCTTAAAGCGAAAGCTAAGAGAAGCTAAGGCACAATTCTCTGTAGAGGGCCTAACCGAACTCTTCAAAGAAGAAGAAATCATGGCAGCCGAAAATAACAACAACAACATCAATGCAAGGAAGGTGCTGGGTGACTTTACTGCACCTACTCCCGACTTCTATGGGAGAAGCATCTCTATCCCTGCCATTGGAGCAAACAACTTTGAGCTTAAGCCTCAATTAGTTTCTCTAATGCAACAGAATTGCAAGTTCCATGGAGTTCCATTGGAAGATCCTCATCAGTTCTTAGCTGAATTCTTGCAAATCTGTGACACTGTCAAGACTAATGGGGTTGACCCTGAGGTCTACAGACTTATGCTATTCCCTTTTGCTGTAAGAGACAAAGCTAGAACATGGTTGGACTCACAACCTAAAGAAAGCCTGGACTCATGGGAAAAGCTAGTCAATGCCTTCTTGGCAAAGTTCTTTCCACCTCAAAAATTGAGTAAGCTTAGAGTGGAAGTCCAAACCTTCAGACAGAAGGATGGAGAATCCCTCTATGAAGCTTGGGAAAGATACAAACAATTAATCAGAAAATGTCCATCTGACATGCTTTCTGAATGGAGCATCATAGGTATTTTCTATGATGGTCTCTCTGAACTATCCAAGATGTCTTTGGATAGCTCTGCTGGAGGATCTCTTCATCTGAAGAAGACGCCTACAGAAGCTCAAGAGCTAATTGAAATGGTTGCAAATAACCAATTCATGTACACTTCTGAAAGGAATCCTGTGAACAATGGGACAAGTCAGAAGAAAGGAGTTCTTGAGATTGATACTCTAAATGCCATTCTGGCTCAGAACAAGATATTGACTCAACAAGTCAATTTGATTTCTCAAAGTCTGTCTGGAATGCAAAATGCACCAAGCAGTACTAAGGATGCTTCATCTGAGGAAGAAGCTTATGATCCTGAGAATCCTTCAATGGAAGAGGTGAATTACCTAGGAGAACCCTATGGAAACACCTACAATTCTTCATGGAGAAATCATCCAAATTTCTCATGAAAGAATCAAGAGAGACCTCAACATGGTTTCAATAACAATAATGGTGGAAGAAACAGGTTTAGCAATGGCAAGCCTTTTCCATCATCTTCTCAGCAACAGACAGAGAGTTCTAAGCAGAACACCTCTGACCTAGCAACCATGGTCTCTGATCTAATCAAAACCACTCAAAGTTTCATGACTGAAACAAGGTCCTCCATTAGGAATTTGGAGGCACAAGTGGGACAGCTGAGCAAGAAAATTACTGAACTCCCTCCTAGTACCCTTCCAAGCAATACAGAAGAAAATCCAAAAGGAGAATGCAAGGCCATCAACATGGCCGAATTTGGAGAGGAGGGAGAGGAAGTGAACGCCACTGAGGAAGACCTCAATGGGCATGCACTGACCTCCAATGAGTTCCCTAATGAGGAACCATGGGAATCTGAGGCTCAAAATGAGACCATAGAGATTCCATTGGACTTACTTCTGCCTTTCATGAGCTCTGATGAGTATTCTTCCTCTGAAGAGGATGAGTATGTCACTGAAGAGCAAGTTGCTAAATACCTTGGAGCAATCATGAAGCTAAATGACAAGTTATTTGGAAATGAGACTTGGGAGGATGAACCTCCTTTGCTCACCAAAGAACTGGATGACTTGTCTAGGCAGAAATTACCTCAAAAGAGACAAGATCCTGGGAAGTTTTCAATACCTTGTACCATAGGCACCATGACCTTCAAGAAGGCTCTGTGTGACTTAGGGTCAAGTGTAAACCTCATGCCTCTCTCTGTAATGGAGAAGCTAGGGATCCTTGAGGTACAAGCTGTAAGAATCTCACTAGAGATGGCAGACAATTCAAGAAAACAAGCTTATGGACTTGTAGAGGATGTTTTGGTAAAAGTTGAAGGCCATTACATCCCTACTGATTTCATAGTCCTAGAGACTGGGAAGTGCATGGATGAATCCATCATCCTTGGCAGACCCTTCCTAGCCACAGCTAAGGCTGTGATTGATGTGGACAGAGGTGAATTGATCATTCAAGTGAATGAAGAATCCTTTGTGTTTAAGGCTCAAGGATACCCCTCTGTCACCATGGAAAGGAAGCATGAAGAGCTTCTCTCAAATCAGAGTCAAGCAGAGCCCCCACAGTCAAACTCTAAGTTTGGTGTTGGGAGGCCACAACCAAACTCTAAGTTTGGTGTTGAACCCCCACATTCAAACTCTAAGTTTGGTGTTGGGAGGTTCCAACATTGCTCTGAGAAAATATGAGGCTCCATGAGAGCCCTCTGTCAAGCTACTGACATTAAAGAAGCGCTTGTTGGGAGGCAACCCAATGTTATATTTTATCTATTTTCTTTTGTTATTTTATGTTTTTTGTAGGTTGATGATCATAAGAAGTCACAAAATCAATTGAAAAAGCAAAAACAGAATGAAAAACAGGAAGAAAAACAGCACACCCTGGAGGAAGAACCTACTGGCGTTTAAACGCCAGTAAGGCTAGCAGTTGGGCGTTTAACGCCCAGTCTGGCACCATTCTGGGCGTTTAACGCCAGAAAGGGGCACCAGACTGGCGTTAAACGCCAGAAAAGGGCAAGAACCTGGCGTTAAACGCCAGAAATGGGCACCAGCCCGGCGTTTAACGCCAGATTTGGCACAAAACGTGTTTTTGCATGCCATTTGGTGCAGGGATGACTTTCCTTGACACCTCAGGATCTGTGGACCCCACAGGATCCCCACCAACCCCACTCTCTCTTCTTCTTCACCCATCACCAATCACCTCAATACCTCTTCCCCAAAAACCCTTCACCTATCAAATCCCATCTTTCTCTTCACCACTCACATCCATCCTTCATAAAACCCCACCTACCTCCCATTCAAATTCAAACCACTTTCCCACCCAACCCACCCATAATGGCCGAACCCTACCCCTCCCTCACTCCTATATAACCCTTCTTCACCCCTTCATTTTTACACTAAACACTTCTCCCCCTCCTTGGCCGAACACAAAGCCATACCCTTCTTCCTCATTTCTTCTATTCTACTCTCTTCTTTCTTCTTTTGCTCGAGGACGAGCAAACCTTTTTAAGTTTGGTGTGGTAAAGCATTGCTTTTGTTTTTTCCATAACCATTTATGGCATCCAAGGCCGGAGAAACCTCTAGAAAGAGGAAAGGGAAGGCAAAAGCTTCCACCTCTGAGTCATGGGAGCTGGAGAGATTCATCTCAAGGGTGCATCAAGACCACTTCTATGAAGTTGTGGCCTTGAAGAAGTGATCCCCGAGGTCCCTTTTTCACTCAAAATGAATATCCGGAGATCCGACATGAGATCCGAAGAAAGTGGGGAGTTCTTACCAACCCCATTCAACAAGTCGGAATCTTATGGTTCAAGAGTTCTATGCCAATGCATGGATCACCAAGAACCATGATCAAAGTGTGAACCCGGATCCAAAGAATTGGCTTACTATGGTTCGGGGGAAATATTTGGATTTTAGTCCGGAAAATGTAAGGTTTGGCATTCAACTTGCCTATGATGCAAGGAGATGAACATCCTTACACTAGAAGGGTCAACTTTGATCAAAGGTTGGACCAAGTCCTCACTGACATTTGTGAAGAGGGCGCCCAATGGAAGAGAGATTCAAGAGGGAAGCCGGTTCAATTAAGAAGGCATGACCTCAAGCCCGTGGCTAGAGGATGGTTGGAGTTTATCCAACGCTCAATCATTCCCACTAGCAACCGGTCCGAAGTGACTCTAGACCGGGCCATCATGATCCATAGCATCATGATTGGAGAAAGTAGAAGTTCATGAGGTTATAGCCCAAGAACTCTATAAGGTAGCGGACAA